>NC_084527.1:27838197-28053197 GCF_024500275.1 Phycodurus eques
TCAGCTCACAACAAAGCTCACAACAAAAATAATTACCCTCATTTCATATTTAAATACAAGACACACATCGTTTTAAAAATCGCCAGTTTAATCCTAACCGTCAATGGAAAACCCTATTGACGGCTAGCTAATATTAGAATTTTGTCATGAGAGGGATTTACCTTCAAATAACGAATATACACACACAAGCGCCATAGTAACACATACAGACAGGTAGTATAACAATTCTCATGGGCATATATTCATCCTAATCTGTAAAAAACAAGTTTATTAATGTTATATCGCGACCTTCTTCTTCTACCCTTTTTTTAGCTTCCATTAAATGAGTAGCTCCATGTATGCATCGTACCACACTGCTCCTAAGAGGCCAAGGCGCGCACAGCAGGAACAGCAGATACAGTCATTGACTGTATAAAAAGACGCACGCTTTTTTGTCACGACTGTGACATGAAATCAGACTACACTTTACCTGTTTTAGGTCAATTTGGATTATATTTGCATATTTGCTATATGCAGAATAATTAGAGGATTTTTTTTTTGACAACATTAGTAGACAAAGACAATACAGTCGTGGCTAAAAGCATTGGTACCTCTTTAGCCATGAATGCATGTATGTATTTATTTATTTATTTAAATTCTATTATTTTAATATATTATTATTTTACTTGTTACTCATTTATTTTGTTATTGTTGTTTTTAAGTTATATTTAAGGTTGAGTTTTGGTAGTTGAATAAATACAAGTGGGACGGCACGGTGGCCGACTGGTTTGCACATCTGCCTCACAGTTCTGAGGATCGAATCCGTTCAAATCTGGCCTTGCCTGTGTGGAGTTTGCATGTTCTCCCCGTGCCTCTGTGGGTTTTCTCGGGTACTCCGGTTTCCTCTCACATGCCAAAAACATGTACGATAGGTTGATTGAAGACTCTAAATTGCCCGTCGGTGTGAATGGGAGGGTGAAGAGTTGTTTGTTCATATGTGCCCTGCGGCGACCAGTTCAGAGTGTACCCCACCTCCTGCCCCAAGTCAGTTGGGATTGGTGTGTGTGTGTACTGTATGTGCGTTTCTCCAGTTGCTTTAGACATTAGTTGATGAAAGCTGTTTTGTTCAACCATTCCAAACAGCTTGTTCTTTGTGTGCTTGTATAGACACATTATTGTGTTGCAGATATTAATTGGAAAAAAACAACTATTCATGGACTTCATTATAAATAGAAGAATAAATACTGCATAATGAAATGATTTGTATGTCCAGTACACTCGCTCCAGCTGGTATATTTTATGTACTGTATCATGAATGATGTGTGTGTGAGTTTCATTAAAAGCATAGAATTTCTGTGAGATTATGTAGGTTTTTATTGAAGGGGCATTTAATTATACCTTTCAGTCCATGTGTACAGTATGTACGATAACAGCACTGAGCAAGGATTTAAAACATTTTGGACATTACGGTGAAAACTCATTTACATGTTGCACAATAGTTTAAACAACTAATATAATGGGTTGTGATACTCCTATGCCAAGAAAAATATTTGAAGTGGGATATACTATTATAATATAAAGGTGAAAGAATATCTTGTGGGGTCAGTGATGATGTAAATTCACTCCAGAAACGTATACAAATGACTACCTGAATCAGCAAAGAGACTAACAAGATGACCACTTTCTCCCAAGGCTAATTTTGGCTGCAAACAGAGATGAGTTCTACAATAGACCATCAAAGGCTGCAGACTTTTGGGGGACCAATAGTGACATTCTCAGTGGTAAGTAATTTTAAGTTTGAACCAAGAAACTCAAAAGTGTAGTTCACCAATCAGTTGATTGTATACCATCAGGCTACACCGAGGGCACACCAGGGATTCTATGGGTTCATAGATTTCTTTTGGTGCAGAACACAGGTCATATGTGGATTTGGATCAGATTTTTGTGTTAGTAACTGTACTCGATGCATAGGCTGGTATTACAACCCCAATTCCAATGAAGTTGGGACGTTGTGTTAAACATAAATAAAAACTGAATACAATGATTTGCAAATCATGTTTGACCTATATTTAATTGAATACACTATAAAGACAAGATATTTAATGTTCCACCTGAGAAAGTTGAGGAATGCTCATCAAACACCTGTTTGGAACATCCCACAGGTGAACAGGCTAATTGGGAACAGGTGGGTGCCATGATTGGGTATAAAAGGAGCTTCCTTGAATTGCTCAGTCATTTACAAGCAAAGCTGGGGCGATGTTCACCTCTTTGTGAACAAGTGCGTGAGAAAATAGTCGAACAGTTTAAGGACAATGTTCCTCAACTTACAATTGCAAGGAATTTAGGGATTTCATCGTCTATGGTCCATAATATCATCCAAAGCTTCAGAGAATCTGGAGCAGTCACTTCATGTAAGCGGCAAGGCCAAAAACCAACATTGAATGCCCGTGACCTTCGATCCCTCAGACGGGACTGCACCAAAAACCGACATCAATGTGTAAAGGATATCACCACATGGGCTCAGGAACACTTCAGAAAACCAATCTCAGTAAATACAGTTCGGCGGCTTCTCTGGGCCCGTGCTCTTCTAAGATGGATTGATGCAAAGTGGAAAAGTGTTCTGTGGTGCGACGAGTCCACATTTCAAATTGTTGTTGTCATACTACAGTGGCTCCAACCACCGGAGACAAATTCCTTGTGTGTTTTTTGGACACACCTGGCAAATAAAGATGATTCTGATTCTTTGTAGTGTATTCAATTAAATATAGGTTGAACATGATTTACAAATCATTGTATTCTGTTTTTATTTATGTTTAACACAACGTCCCAATTTCATTGGAATTGGGGTTGTATATTTAATTGACTAATGTTCAATACACATTATGGCCTATATAGCTGGAGAAATCTTCCTTTTCTTTCTTCTGGAGGAGGAAATGAGAGAGCATCCATGTTCATCTGTTTTCTTCTCTCCTTTGTAATAGACGGGGGTCAGGACTTCAGCCGTGGTCCTTAATTGATGTCTGCTTTTATGCGATGTGACAGGAATAAATGGCACAGCCTTGTCCGTGGGACTTGGTCGAGGGCATAAAGGAGACGTAGCATGACGAGATGAGAAGTAAACTATGGCTCCCAGCGGGATTTGGGATAGCTTTCCGTCCACCCTTAGAGCAGTAAGATCATCTAGCTCTACTGGTCACTGTCAGTTTAAGTGGCCTTTCTTTATTGATCACCAGGAAATGCAGTAGACTGACCTTTCCTCTCCCCTGACATGAGAAGTCAGGGAATGTGCAGTGGCAAAAACACATTTATTGATTTAAATATCTTTTTTATGATTGCAAGGAGAGTAATACTGTGGATCACATGTCAAGCAGTCTTTTTTAATTCTATATTCAGGGATACACATAAGTGGTGCGAATGCGCACTGAAAATATTAAGGCCTGGTACACACAAGGATTTCTCAGTCTTAAAAGATTATTTATCTGCTACAGACCCCACACATGAAGATACTGGTATTGGGGGGAGGGCAAGTGCATGGAGCGATTAGTAGGTGAAGAGCAGGATTTTGTATGTGATGCGGGACTTGACTGGGAGCCAGTTGAGATGGATGAGTGTAGTAGTGATGTGCTGCCAGGGCTTGGTGTGGGTGAGGACCCTAGCAGCTTAGTTTTGGACGTACTGGAGCCTGTTCAGGGCTTGAATATGTTCAATACCCGTTTCAAACTCTATTATCGGGACTACAGTATTTCACTCTTACACCCCTCAGAGCAAAGGATATTTTTTTTAAGACAAAAAAAAACTGGAGTGAGTCATCCTTGGTCGGGTGTTAACTTTAAGTGTTAACTTTTCTCAAAATTATCTCTGTTACGTGGCCCCACATGCGACACAACACAGAGTGATGTGGTGACGTGATATGTAATGCAGAGTGAACAAGAAAAGTGGTTTTCTTTTTAGCAATAGACTGACTCACTCAAGTAGTGTTCTGTTGTTCGTGAGCAGGGACAGTCTAAAACACTTAACGTAAAAAAAAAAAATAATAATAATTAATTGCATAATGTCCCACAACTGTAATCAATCATCACCAGAATTTATGTGGACATATATCCTCATGCTCAAAATATTGGAAAGTTCACCCAAATATTTAGGATTTTTATAGACGTTAAGCATTTTCCTCTCCATAGGCGCTCACTATATGGAAAAACCTTAAAGGCCCAGTAAAGTGACCAATATGTGAATTTGACACATCACAGAAAAGAGTAAAAGCTGGACAAATTTTAATGAATGAAAAAAATAAAAATAAATCATTGCTAAGTATTTGAAATCGGCAGCATGGTGGACGACTGGTTAACACATCTGCTCACAGTTCTGAGGACCCGGGCACAAACCCAGCCTCGCCTGTGTGGAGTTTGCATGTTCTCCCCGTGCCTGCGTGGGGTTTCTCCGGGTACTCCGGTTTCCTCCCTCATCCCAAGAACATGCATGGTAAGTTAATTGATTGGTTAAATCTAAATTGGCCGTAGGTGTGAATGTGAGTGTGAATGGTTGTTTGTTTGTATCAAAATCAGAATCATCTTTATTTGCCAAGTATGTCCAAAAAACACACAGGGAATTTGTCTCCGGTAGTTGGAGCCGCTGTAGTACGACAACAGACAGTCAATTGACAGAAAACACTTTTGAGACATAAAGACATAGACAAAAAACAGTCACTGAGCAATAAAGCGTTGCTAGTTATCTGGTAATGCCGGTACCTTTTTTTTTTTTAAACAATTGTGCAAAAAGATGCAGAGTCGTCTAGCATTTAGAGCAGTTCGAATGACTAATATTGCAATAGTCCGGTGCAATGACCATTGTGCAAAGGGCGCAGAGACTTCAAGGAGTGTATGTGGGTTAAAGTAACGAGTACTGCGATAATCTGAGACAATGTTGGTTCTGCAAATGTTGCAGATACTCCTCAGTCAGTGTGCAAATGGAGCAGATGGTACTCTGGCATGAGTGGCCAGTATTGGTCAGCAACAGATATGCAAATAGTGCAGCGTGGCGAGACAACTACAGTGAGTGCACAAGTAATGTATAATTGGCCCCACAGAAATGTGACAACGAACTGAGTCAAACAATTGCCAGCATGTTGTTATGGAATTGTAAGTTAGGTGTTTAAGAAGTTGATCGCAAGAGGGAAGAAACTGTTGGAATGTCTGCTAGTTCTAGTTTGCATTGATCGGTAGCGCCTACCTGAGGGAAGGAGCTGGAAGAGCTGGTGATCAGCATGTGGAGGGTCCAAGAAGATTTTGCACGCTCTTGTCTTAGTTCTGACAGCGTGCAAGTCCTCAAGGGTGGGTAGGGGGTACCGACAATCCTTTCAGCAGTTTTAATTGTCCGTTGCAGTCGGAGTTTGTCCTTTTTTGTAGCAGCACCAAACCAGACTGTGATGGAAGAACACAGGACTGATTCGATGACCGCTGTGTAGAACTGCCTCAGCAGCTCCGGTGGCAGGCCGTGCTTTCTCAGAAGCCGCAGGAAGTAAATCCTCTGCTGGGCATTTTTGAGGACGGAGTTGATGTTGGTTGCCCACTTCGGTTCCTGAGAGACTGTAATTCCCAGGAACTTGAAGGTCTCGATGGTTGACACAAGGCAGCTGGACAACGTGAGGGGCAGCTGTGGCGAAGGATGCCTCCTGAAGTCCACGATCATCTCTACTGTCTTGAGCGTGTTCAGCTCCAGGTTGTGTCGGCCGCACCACAGCTCCAGCCGCTCCGCTTCCTGTTGATATGCAGACTCGTCACCGTCCTTGATGAGGCCGATGACAGTGGTGTCATCTGCAAACTTCAGGAGTTTGACAGTCAGGTGCGCTGAGGTGCAGTCGTTCGTGAAGAGAGAGAAGAGCAGCGGAGAGAGGACACAACCTTGGGGCGCCCCAGTGCTGATGCTGCGTGTGGATGAGGTGGCCTCCCCCAGCCTGACCTGCTGTGTCCTGCCCGTCAGAAAGCTGTAAATCCACTGGCAGATAGCAGGTGAGACGCTGAGCTGGAGAAGCTTGGATGAAAGGAGTTCAGGGATGATGGTGTTGAACGCTGAGCTGAAGTCCACGAACAGGATCCTCGCGTAGGTCACTGCACTGTCGAGGTGTTCTAGGATGAAGTGTAGTCCCATGTTGACTGCATCATCCACAGACCTGTTCGCTTGGTAGGCAAACTGTGGGGGGTCCAGCTGGGGACCTGTGACGCTCTTCAGGTGGTCCAGCACGAGACGTTCAAAGGACTTCATGACCACAGATGTCAAGGCGACAGGCCTGTAGTCATTTAGACCCGAGATTGCAGGTTTCTTGGGGACTGGAATGATGGTGGAGCATTTGAAACAAGATGGTACTTCGCACAGTTCCAGAGATCTATTGAAGATATGTGTGAAAACTGGAGCGAGCTGGTTCCGCACAGATTTTGAGGCAGGATGGGGACACATGGTCTGGGCCTGCCGCTTTGTTAATCTTTTGTTGTTTGAAGATGCGTCTCACATCCTGTTCATGGATGGTTAACGCAGAAGTCAGAGGTGTGATTGTGGTCGGGGTGCGGCCGGATGGGTGTGGGGTGTGAAAGTGTCCTTTTCAAATCTGCAGTAGAAGGTATTCAAGTCGTTGGCTTGTGTTGGCTATTGTTCTCAGCTTGGGGGGATCGTCGCTTATAATTAGTCAGCGATTGGAATGCATGCCAGACTGATTGCCCTGCGATTGGCTGGAGACCAGTCAAGGGTGTACCCCGCCTCTCGCCCAGAGTCAGCTGGGATAGGCGCCAGCACGCCCGCGACCCTAGTTAAGCGGTACGGAAAATTGATGGAGTATGTTATATCAGGCTTTCTTTCAGCTTCCAGATGCTGTGGGGTGGGGGTCGGGGCGGCGTGTCGCTGAATGCTCTGAAAACCCAGCCATTTGGAACTATCAGGAGGGAGTTCCCGGCGATGCACATTGCACACATTCTCACGGGCCGCAGAGAGGCCATCTGTGGCGGCCAGCCAGCCTCTGAGCCTCAGCCTTATGACCGGTAGCTACGCCACCGAAACAATTTCCCTCCTTTGCCTCCGTTGAAATTCAGGGGGCTGTTAATCTTGCTGCTGTGCCTGCCGAAGGATGCATCATATGCGGCCATAGCAGTGCAGTCCCATATAGTGAGTCTTTAAGATCATCCTGTGAGGTGGGTCGCTTGTGCAAAAAAGAAAAACAAAAAACTGCACATCAAGCAACAACCTTTTCCTTTGAAAAGTATGTACCCCTGTCTATACTGCGATTTTGTTGTGGACTTTCACTTTCACTTTTAATGATTTGGAATTTCCTTCAATCTCAAAATAGTTATGTTTCATTCCACTTATTAATGCAAACCAGCTGTGTATTATTATAGATGTCACATAAATCAAACTAAGGATCATTAAATAATTGTGGAAAATATGAACAAGTAATACGGCCACAACACCACAAAGGATTGGTATTTATTATGTGAAAAAAAAATTGCTTTTTAAGGTAAAGATTCTTGCACTAATACCCCACAAATTAGGTCTTGACCTGGAATTTGGAAAAGAAGGAGGATCATGGCTGGGGATCAACAAGAATGGGAAGCTAGCTGCAATCACCAACTACCTGGAAGGACGGCCCAACCCAGATGCCCAAGGACGAGGTTATATTTATTTTGGTTAATTTTGATTATTTTTTGTTTTTGTTTTTGTTGTTGATTTATTTATTTTTTTATTGCTCCTTTTGTTGAGTGTATAATTTTCAGAGCAATACAATTACAATCTGTTATTACCATCCACAGGTTTCCTAGTTTCCAACTACCTTGTAGACAAGGACTTGGACTGCTACTCATACCTAAAGAAAGTCTCTACAGAAAGTCACCTGTATAACGGCTTCAACCTTCTCACAGCAGAGTTTAAGTGAGTAAAGTATTTGCTGATGTTGGAATGCTGGATTAATTGGCATTTTGCTAAAACACACCGGCAAATCTACTTTTGCTCGGTTTTTAAATATATTTTCCCCTTAAAAGGTAATTCTGTATTTTCAGTTATGTACTTAGGGCACTTGCACAAGTGATACTTGTTATGCATAGAGGTTTAATGGAAATGATTTTTACTTCCACTTCCAAAACTATTTCAGATAATTACAGTGCCGTGTAAAAGTATTGGCGCCCTTCTCAAATTATTATATTTTTTCATAGTTTTACCACTTTAATGTTTAAGATCCTCAAAACAAATAAGTATCAGACAAATATAACCCAAATGAACTTAAGATGCCATTTTTAAATGAGTTAATTTATTAATGGGGGAAAAAAAACGAATCAGAATTACCTGGCCCTGTGTGAAAAAATAATTGCCCCCGTTGTTAAATCATAATTAATTGTGGCTAATCATAATTTTTTGTTAATTTTCACTGATCACACCCAAGCCCGATTGCCTCCAGACCTGTTCAATGAAGAAATCACTGAAACAGTATCTGTCCCGACAAAATCAAGTTGGACGAAAGATCTAAAAAAGCTGCAACAAAATGACATGATCCAAAGAAATTCCAGAACAGTCGAGAAATAAAGCAATTTACATCATTCATTCTGGAAAGGATTACAGAAGCCATTTCTAAAGCATTAGAATTCCAGCGAACCATAGGGAGAGCCATTATCCTCACATGGAGAAAGATGGAACAGTGGTGAATCTTCCCAGGAGTGGCTGGCCTCCAAAGATTACCCCAAGAGAACGGCAATGACTCATCCAGGAGGTCACAAAGGAACTCAGGACAACTTCTGAAGAACTGCAGGCCTCCCTTGCCTCAGTTAAGGTCAGTGTTCATGACACAACAAGAAGGAAGAGACAAGGCAAAAATGGCATCCATGGCAGAGTTCCAAGGCAAAAACCATTGCTGATCTAAAACAATATAAGGGTCCATCTTACTTTTGCAAAAAAATAAAAAATAAAAAAAAATTATCCCAAAGACTTTTGGGAGAATATTATATGGACTGATGAGATGAAAGTTGAGTTTTCTGGAAGGTGTGTGTCTTGTTACATCTGGTGTAACAGCATTTCAGAAAAAGTACATCGTACCAACAGTCAAACATGGTGGTGGTAGTGTGATGGTCTTGGGCTGCTTCCTCCTTCAGGCACTGGACAACTTGTTGTGATTAACGGAACCATAAATTCTTCTCTTTAACAGAAAATCCTGAAAGAGAATGTTCAGCCATCAGTTTGTGACCTCAAGCTGAAGCGCGCTTTGGTTCTACAGCAGAATAATGATACAAAACACACCAGAAAGTCAACTTCTGAATGCCAAAAACATATTTAAAAATTAAGGTTTTGGAGTGGCCTAGTCAAAGTCCAGACTTGCATCTGATTGAAATGCAGTGGCATGACCTTAAAAAGGCTGTTCATGCTCGAAAACCCTCCATTTTTGTTGACGTCAAACAGTTCTGCATGGAAGAGTGGTCCAAAATATCTCCACAGAGATGAGAAAGACTCATTGCCCGTTATAGAAAATTAGAAAATGCTTGAGTTCAGTTGTTGCTGCTGAGGATGGCCCAACCAGTTATTAGATTTAGGGGGCCATTGCTTTTTCCACACAGGGCCAGGTATCTATAAATATATAGTTTTTCCCCTTAATAAATGAAATCACCATTTAAAAACGGCGTCTTAAGTTCATTTGGGTTATATTTGTCTGATACTTATTTGTTTTGATTATCTTAAACATTAAAGTGGGTGAGCTATGCAAAAATGTCAGTATTTGAGAAGGTGGACAATACTTTTTCACGGCACTGTATAAGCTCTGGGTATACCTATGCGGTCGTCTGCACAGTCACTAGAATCCCTCAAAAACCAACAATCATACCTTTTGTCTGCTCCAAGGTAAACAAGATAGTACACGTACAATTAGGTGTGCTGTTTTAAGTTTTAGCTATTTTTCTGGATGGACTGTCACCTGCAAATGCATATAGTAGGCTGTTGTGCCTGTGTCATGTATTATGTATCAGTTTAGCACAGGGGTGTCCAAATGTTTTCCTCTGAGGGCTGTATACAGACACATTGAAGAATGCAAGGCCCAGTTTGACATTCTTCACCTTTAATTTATTAAATCAATTAGGGCAATAACAATTATTTTAATACTTGATGAATCATCGATTATTTTTTCAATTTCTAAATTTTTTATTTGCCTGCGGCTCTGTAGCCCACTAGAATAGGTGCACCCCTGCACAGATCAGCAGCAGAATCACATCTCCGCATTCAGAACCAAAGCTAAAGCAGTCCTTACTGAGCTGACAATCCTTACAGGGGTGTTCACTTTCAAATCAATAATGTACACAGTATGTATGCAAATCAGACATGGACACAGAGCAAAAGGTGGAGTAAACAGTTCTTGATTTTGAGACAGAATTACTTTTAGTGAGTTGGACCTGAACCCACGCTGCCTGCACCAAGTCACGTGACCTCAGGTTCAGTATCCCTTTTACATCTTATGCTGTATCTGTACAGGGTCCCTTCCATTGACCATGTCTGATTTGTCACATTTTAATTTCTGATTTGTTTGTAATACTGAATAATTTCCAGCAGAAACCATTGATAGCAACAGCATATTTTTTGATGTCCGAAAAACTTTTCTTAATTTTGGGGGACGTACTTTTAATTGCGCCGATACAAATAATAGGGCATCAAAAAATGTCTCTAAGCAAGCCATTCAGAGTTTGACGTTATAGCCAGAAGTTTATGGAGTGAACTTTATTTATGAGCTGAACTCATTCATACGTGATTATCATCAGGAAGATAATAATAATAATAATACAAATAATAATCACTCCTCTACCCCTATTGGATATAAATTATGTAAGATGTCAGTCTATGTGCATCATATAAGACTTATTTAATAACTTGAGCTTTTATTTTGGAGAGTAATGATTTTATCAGTTCGTTTGTTGAGCCAAGGCACCTACAGAGTAGAGCAGCAAATTATCAAACAAAAATATCATTAAAAAGTATAAATACTGAAATAATGATCCTGTCTCAATGTAATCACAAATGTACTTACTCAGTGTGAAGTCTGGCCTTTCTTAAGGTCTTTTTACACTGCACTTGGCAAGGTGTCTGACACCCTCGACTCTCCCATTTATTCTGTATGTGCTGAGAGGACAGCAGCGCGTTTTGAAGCGACACACCATGTTGCGTCAATGCAGAGGGAATCTGACGCTCAGCGTTGTCGTCTCATAGAAAAAAATATATATTCTGGAGTGGTGACGCAGTGACATCAGAAGCTCCTCCAATCGGAGATGGGCTGGTGGAAGGATTTCTGAGTGCTATTTTGACTGACTTGTACTGTAAACGGCAAGGGGGAAATGGAGGACGGCATCATAATCGCGGTGTCCCACTATCCCAAAATTTGAGCCAATAGATAAATGATATACAGGGACGTCTCTTCGGAAGACTTTCAAACTCCCTTTAAAAGCTCCCTGCTCAGCCTGATATACGACTCAAAGCACTCTTCCTGGAACTCGAAAGCTCACAAACAAGTTTAAACTCGGAGATCCTTCCATGAAATTAAAACCCCAATTCCAATGAAGTTGGGACTTTGTGTTAAACACAAATAAAAACAGAATACATTGATTTGCAAATCATGTTCAACCTATATTTAATTGAATACACTACAAAGACAAGATATTTAATGTTCAAACTGATAAACTTTATTGTTTTTAGCAAATAATCATGAACTTAGAATTTTATGGCTGCAACACGTTCCAAAAAAGCTGGGACAGGGTCATGTTTACCACTGTGTTACATCACCTTTTCTTTTAACAACATTAAATAACCTTTTCGGAACTGACGACACTAATTGTTGAATCTTTGTAGGTGGAATTCTTTCCCATTCTTGCTTCATGTACAGCTTCAGCAGTTCAACAGTCCTGGGTCCCCGTTGTCGTATTTTATGCTTCATAATGCGCCACACATTTTCAATGGGAGACAGACAGAGACTCTTTTTCATTTTACTTTTGTTTTTACCGGTGTCATCTGAAGTTATTTTTTGTGCCAAAATGCTGAGTTCTGGTGTGAACCCTCCAAAATAAAGTTAAATTTAATTAAGTTTACTTCCTGCTTGAAACAGGAAGTAAACTTAAAACTTGCACATATAAACCATTTGACGTGATAAAACAGTGGCAAATAACTATTTTAACAATGCTATATTTTTAGCCAAAACAATAATTTATGAATATTAAGTCAGTTGGGTTAGTTCCACATGCATTGCCTTTTATTTCATAGGTTTGATATTGATACTGGTTATAAAAAACCCGAGTCAAATGTTCATTTTAGTTTATGCTGCGGGCTGCTAAGAAAATTGATGTTCATAATTTGGACATCCTTTATTTAAACCATGCAAACCTTTTTGACCCAGCCCCTTTAAAGAATCAGAATCGAGAATCGTTTGGAACCTTAATCGGGTCCGGAATCGCTCAAATTCAAACGAAACCAGAATTGTCTCAGAGGGCCACACCACTGATAACGTGAACTTAACTCTCAACTTTGTCCCATTGTAAAATGCACTAAATTCTATATTTTGAATAGCTGGTACTGGTAATTGGAATAAAAATATTCTGTAAATATTAATATAAATAGGCTATGTGAAATTGTGGTGTATATGTCAAATAAGAAAATACTCTTATAGAAGTAATAAACAAAAAAAATCATCACATCAGTGCAATTTATTTTTAACTTGTTAATCTCCATAAACACTGCAACTTGTAACTTGTTTTCACTTCATTTTACCTCTTCAGTGAGAATAATCCAGTCTGTTTTGGGCTTGAACAAGGCCGTTGAAATCTGGCTGAATGTCTGAGGTGGCTATGCGAAGGACAGCTGAGAGGTGGTCATCAGTGATAGAGGATCTGTGTTTGGATCCAAAGAGGACTAGAATCGTCTGAGAATGCCTTCTCAGGTGTGGAAGGTTCTCCTCTTTGAGGGAAGAGTAAAAATCCAGCAGTGAGACTGACCTGAAGTGCTCTGCCAGAAGTGTCAGACTGCAAGTCGATGAGTTCCATCTGAACATCACTTAGTGTATCATCAACACTGTAGTTGAAGGGAGAAGAAACCATGTGCATTTCACTCTCAACTGTTTTGAAATCGCCTTGAAAACTCCATGCGGTGCTTCTAACATGGATGAGTACTAGTAGAGGTGATCAGCTGATCTTGTTGCTTCCTTTAGTGTTGGCAAGTGGGTGAGAATGTTGTTCTCCACTTGGCTTGAGATAAGCTGCAACTTTCTCATGAAAGCCTTCACTGCACTGTACATTTCATGTACAAAAAGGCCCTTGCATTGCAGTTTGACATTTAGTTCATTCAACAGTGCACTCACATCCACAAGAAATCAGAGGTCTGCCACCCAGTCTTCATCTGAAAGCTGTGGGATGTCATGTCCTTTCTCCACACAGAAATCCTGAATCTGGTCTCTCAGGTCCCAGGCACTTTTCAGTACTTTGCCTAGGCTGAACCACCTGGCGGCACAGTGATAGCTTATATCACCATATTCTGTCTCATTTTCCTCCAAAAGTGCAACAAACTGTCTGTGATTTAATGCTCTCGCTCTGATGAAATTAACTATTCTAGTTACAGCAGCAACAACATGTTTATTTTTTAACACTGATTTACACAACTCTTCCTAATATATAATACAATGTAAGAATGTCAATTTCTGCACAGGGTTAATTTCTGTCACTTTATCCTGCATTCTCTTCAAAGGTCCAACATTGTTCCCAGTCAGATTTGGACAGCCGTCCGTTGTCACACCTGCCAGCTTGTCCCATTTCAGTCCTAACTTGTCAAAACATGCAGTTACCTCTGTGAACAAGTCACTCCCAGTGGCGGTCACTTTCATTGATTGCATGGCTGCTAGCTCCTCTGTGATTTGAAAGTCTGCAGTTATTCCACATAAAAAGATCAGCAGCTGGGCATGTCATGTACATCGGAGCTCTCATCCAACGCCAGAGAAAAATAGTCAAAGCCGGCCCCTCTGTTCTTCAGCTGAAGCTCCAAGTTTCCAGCGATGTCCTCAACCCACCTCGTTACAGTGCATTGGGAGAGTGGTTCGTTCTCAAATGTTCCCCTTTTCTCTGGGCATAACAGCGCAACAGAGTCCAATAAGCAGTCCTTAATAGAAAACGCCAGAAAACGCCGTCAGAAAACGCCCTACTTTATTTGGCGAATTTGCGAGAAATTACATAACTTGTCCTGACGGCTGCATCTTTGGGTGTGCAGCGTTTTATAAAAAATCTGTGTTTGCTTCGCAGTTTTGTTAGCAACGCATCAGACTCCCTTATGCGCTCTTCATCAGACAGATTTCTGTATTTATCCTCATGTTTGGTCATGTAGTGGCGATTCAAATTGTAGTCTTTTAACACAGCAACCTGTGTACCACAAATTAAACACACATTTGACTTCTGTAAAGAAGAACTTGGCAGTTCATGTTTTGTTGAAAACATGGCATTCGTTATCAACTTTTCTTTTCTTGTCGTGAGCTGACATCTTGAAGGTAACCTAGCTAGCATCACTTGTTGCTGTTTACCTACACTCATGGCTCAGGCTCCCACGTGCGTCCACACGGAAGTAAATACGAACGTAATGCTTTTTAAAATAAAAACAACACAGTTGTATTGCATGCACGGCATACATATTTTTTAAAATGTATTTTCTAATTTATGATTGGCCTCACGCGGGCCGGACAGGGTCAGCCATCGGGCCGGATATGGGCCGCGGGCCGTAGAATGCCGAGGTCTGCTACAGCTCTAACAAATATATATTTTTTCCATCCATCCATTTTCTGAGCCGCTTTTTTCTTTTTTTTTATGAATAAAAAAAGTTAAAATAATTATACAATAATAGAAATTGATAATAATGCTGTGAAGAATATGCATTCAGTTTGAACCTAACTATACAAGACATAATTGATTTTGAATTGAAGTGTCAACGTGTAGCGAACTGAACTAGAAACCGTGACCACAAAACCGAGATATGGACCAAACCGTGGATTTTGTCAACCGTTCCACCCCTATGTTGATCCCTGGGGTATTTTGACCAAAGTATGCCTCACATATTATTAAGACCCCTGGGAACGGTTTTAATTAGAGGAAAATTGCCCAATGTCTTATTTAAAAAAAATAAAATAAAAAATAATAAAAAAAAAAGCTTTGAAAGTTTTTAAGCCTTCATTTTTTTCTGATTAGGATGTTTTCCTTTTGGTGGACTTCAGTAAATGATTCTGGCAGCTTGAAGCTAGGACTATGATGTTTACCTTTAAATTTGTCTCATCAGCACTCATTGAGATACATTTGTACATTTACTTCATAACCCCAAAGAAACCACTCTTTGGCCGTGACTCATCTGTAGCTTGTGGTTGTCTTGCTTGTTCAGCCATTACGACCTTGATTAATAATCTATGTTCAATGTCCTACGCACAAGTGCTATAGTCATTGAGAGCCATTGCTTTCCCGGAACACTACACCAAGCCTGGCCTCAGTGGAGCTAATGCCATATACTTCATACATATTTCAGTCATATCATCTGAGATGTGCTCTGCTTGGTCTGATCAAGGCATAACCAACATTTCATCTCACTTTCCAATATCTTGATATTCTGATCCCTATTCACATCACTCAGATTTTTAAGTGAAAACCAAGACATGATTAATTTGGAATGAATATATCTTCATGGTGTCTGCAGCAAAAAAGGGTTGTTTCATAAATGTGTAAGTACACACAATATGGCTGCTTCCCTAAAAATCTAATTTTCATTACGTAGCAGATTAGTAATACAGCCTCAAACAATGAGTAATATTTCTTTGCAGAATTTTTTAGATATTCTTTAGATATGCACATTCACGTCAAAAGATTTTGTGCAAAAAGAACAATGAATATAGAGAACAGATTTTTAGATGTTCACTTGAAATGAATTTGCGTGTGTGCCATTTTAATAGCAGAAATCTTCATAATCCCACCACATTCTTTCAACAGTTAAGTAATTCCAAAATAAAATAAATAAAAATGATATTGACATTGAGGAGCATTGAATGCCATTTTCCGACATTGATGTTACTGTGAAAGAAATTATTTTAAACATTTTCTTGATTGATGTTGCATAAGAACACATTTGTTATTGTAGTCCACACAAAGTTACAGGATCATGTGAAACTTGACCTGAGTATGCCATTTTTTTTTTATATCAGTTACTGTTCTACAACATTAATAATAATTATGATGATAATTATAATAATACCATGGTCTTGATTTTTGAGTTAATGTAACATACATGTCAAGGTGAAAAAATACAAATTGATCAATGAAAACATGCAAAGAAAAGCCTTAGCTGAGTGAGCAGAGCTACCCATTCTTTCACTGTGCTCCTTGTGTAAGCTTAATGATATGGGGGGAAATGAACATGAAAAATTATTTTTGGGTGGTGTGTGTTGATCTAGTACAGGTTTAGTTTGTTTGCATTTCATCCATGCATTTTGTTTGGATGAAGGGTGAATGCTATCTGAACCACGAGCAGACCGAGGCCTCAAACGATCTCTGGTCTGATTCAGGTCAGTTTGGCAGAAATGTGAAACACAAATTTGCAGTGATCACAGGACATCTTTAAAAAAAAAATGCATGAACGTTGTTTAAAAAGAAAAAGAAAATCTAATAAATTATCCATGATCTTTCCATGATCTATACGTGCTTACGATGTCACGCTACTGGTCTGGTATAAATGATGCCTAACCCAAGGAAAGTACACCCCACATAGCGATTTGGAAACTGCTTTCCTTTATATATATATATATATATATATATATATATATATATATATATAAAATTAACACACACACACAGCGGCTGAAATAAGTATTTAACATGTCACTATTTTTCTCACTAAATATTCTTCCAAAGGTACTATTGACCTGAAGATTTCACCAGATGTTGAGTACAACCCAAGTAATCCTTACATAGAAAGAAAGAATAAGCTCAGAAATTAAGTTGTGTGTAAATATGTGAAATGACACAAGGAAAAAGCATTGAACACATGACGAAAGCGAGGTGCAAAAAGGATGGAAAGCCAAGACTACAACCTAAAATTGATAATCGATAATCAAACAGCAATCAAGCCCTTTATCAGTGCAAATGAATATCAGCTGGTTCAGTCCTAATTGATGGCCTACAAAAAGGTCTCATTGACAAGGTGTGAGTCAAGACACATATCATAATTGGTAAGAGCAAATAGCTGTCTCAAGGTCATCGCAAACTAATTGTTGCAAAACATAACAATGGCATTGGTTACAGGCGCATATCTAAGCGTCTGAACATTCTATTGAGCACGGTTCGGGCCATAATACGTGGAAATAAAAGTGGAAAGCCAATCATACCACCATAAATTTGCCTCGATCAGATGCTCCTTGGAAGATTTCTGACGCAGGAGTGGAAAGAATAATCAGAAGAGAGCCAAGGAGCACCTGTGGAGAGCTTTAAAAAGACCTGTAATTAGCAGGTACTGTTGTCACAAGAAAAACAGTGAGTAATGCTTTCCGCCGCCGCCATGGCCTGTATGCACGCTCACCACGCAAGACCCCATTGCTGAAAATAAAGCATGTTAAAGCTCGTTTAAAGTTTGCTGAACATTTGGAAAAGCCAGTTAAATACTGGGAGAATATAGTCTGGTCGGATGAGAGCAGAATTGAACTGTTTGGATGTCATAATCCACACCACGAAATGGCACTGCACATCACCCTAAAACCATACCGACAGTGAAGTTCGGAGGTGGGAAAATGATGGTGTGCGGCTGCTTTTCAGCAAAAATGGTACTGGTAAACTTCAAATTATTGAAGGAAGGATGAATGGGAAAATGTACCAAGACATTCTTGACAAAAATCTTCTGCCATCTACGAGAATGATGAAAATTAAACGAGGGTGGACATTTCAGCAAGATCATCAGAATCGGAATCAGAATCAGAATCATCTTTATTTGCCAAGTATGTCCAAAACACACAAGGAATTTGTCTCCGGTAGGTGGAGCCGCTCTAGTACAACAGACAGTCAATTTACAGAACACTTTGGGGACATAAAGACATTGACAAAAAACAATTGTGCAAAAAGATGCAGAGTCCTCTAGCACTTAGAGCAGTTCGAATGACTAATATTGCAATAGTCCGGTGCAATGACCATTGTGCAAAGGGCGCTGAGACTTCAAGGAGTGTATGCGGTTTAAAGTGACGAGTAGTGCGATCATCTGGGACAATGTTGGTTGTGCAAATGTTACAGATACTCCTCAATCAGTGTGCAAATGGAGCAGATGCTACTCTGGCATGAGTGGCCAGTATATGCAAATAGTGCAGCATGGCGAGACAACTACAGTGAGTGCATGAGTAATACATAATTGGCCCCACAGAAATGTGACAACGAACTCAAGTCAAAAAATTGCCAGCTTGTTGTAATGGAATTATAGGTTAGGTGTTTAAGAAGTTGATCGCAAGAGGGAAGAAGCTGTTGGAATGTCTACTAGTTCTAGTTTGCGTTGATCGGTAGCGCCTACCTGAGGGAAGGAGCTGGAAGAGCCGGTGACCGGGGTGCAGACGGTCCGAGAGGATTTTGCACGCCCTTGTCTTAGTTCTGGCAGCGTGCAAGTCCTCAATGGTGGGTAGGGGGGGTACCGACAATCCTTTCAGCAGTTTTGATTGTCCGTTGCAGTCGGAGTTTGTCCTTTTTTGTAGCAGCACCAAACCAGACTGTGATGGAAGAACACAGGACCGATTCGATGACCGCTGTGTAGAACTGTCTCAGCAGCTCCGGTGGCAGGCCGTGCTTTCTCAGAAGCCGCAGGAAGTACATCCTCTGCTGGGCCTTTTTGAGGACGGAGTTGATGTTGTTCGCCCACTTCAGGTCCTGAGAGATTGTAATTCCCAGGAACTTGAAGGTCTCGACGGTTGACACAAGGCAGCTGGACAACGTGAGGGGCAGCTGTGGCGAAGGATGCCTCCTGAAGTCCACGATCATCTCTACCGTCTTGAGCGTGTTCAGCTCCAGGTTGTGTCGGCCGCACCACAGCTCCAGCCGCTCCGCTTCCTGTCGATATGCAGACTCGTCACCGTCCTTGATGAGGCCGATGACAGTGGTGTCATCTGCAAACTTCAGGAGCTTGACAGTCGGGTTCGCTGAGGTGCAGTCGTTCGTGTAGAGAGAGAAGAGCAGCGGAGAGAGGACACAACATAACCTTGGGGCGCCCCAGTGCTGATGCTGCGTGTGGATGAGGTGGCCTCCCCCAGCCTGACCTGCTGTGTCCTGCCTGTCAGAAAGCTGTAAATCCACTGGCAGATGACAGGTGAGACGCTGAGCTGGTGAAGCTTGGTTGAAAGGAGTTCAGGGATGATGGTGTTGAACGCTGAGCTGAAGTCCACGAACAGGATCCTCGCGTAGGTCCCTGCACTGTCGAGGTGTTCTAGGATGAAGTGCAGTCCCATGTTGACTGCATCATCCGCAGACCTGTTCGCTTGGTAGGCAAACTGCAGGGGGTCCAGCAGGGGACCTGTGACACTCTTGAGGTGGTCCAGCACGAGACGTTCAAAGGACTTCATGACCACAGATGTCAAAGCGACAGGCCTGTAGTCATTCAGACCAGAGATTGCAGGTTTCTTGGGGACTGGAATGATGGTGGAGCATTTGAAGCAGGATGGAACTTCGCACATTTCCAAAGATCTGTTAAAGATCTGAGTGAAGACTGGAGCGAGCTGGTCCGCGCAGACTTTGAGGCAGGATGGGGACACATGGTCCGGTCCTGCTGCTTTGTTAATCTTCTGTTGTTTGAAGATGCGTCTCACATCCTGTTTATGGATGGTTAACGCAGAAGTCAGAGGTGTGGTTGTGGTCGCGGGTGCGGCCGGGTGGGTGTGTTGAGTGAAACTGTCCTTTTCAAATCTGCAATTGAAGGTATTCAGGTCGTTGGCTAGTGTGCTATTGTTCTCAGCTTGGGGGGGATCGTCGCTTGTAATTAGTCAGCGATTGGAATGCACGCCAGACTGATTTCGAGTCGTTCGCGCTAAACTGTTTTTCCAACATTGCTGCATAGATCCTCTTTGGTGATGCATAACATACTGCCAAGGAAACTGAAACTCAAGGTCCATAAAAGACGCCCACGGAACCTTCAAGATTTAAAGACCGCTTGTGTGGAGGAATGGGGCAAAATCACAATAGAGCAATGCATGCGACTAGTTTCTCCATACAGGAGGCGTCTTTAAGCTGTCATTGCAAACAAAGGGTTTTGTAGTATTAAAGAAATACCAGTTGCCGTGTTCAATACTTTTTCCCTGTGTCATTTCACAGTATTACACACAACTTAATTTCTGAGTTTATTTGTTGTACTTTCTTTCCATTTATGGATTACTTGGATTGTTCCCAACATCTGGGGAAATGTTCAGGTTAATAGCACCTTTGGAAATCTATTTGAGAAAAATGGTGGTGTTAAATACTTATTTCAGCCGCTGTCTGTGTGTGTGTGTGTGTGTGTGTGTGTGTGTGTGTGTGTGTGTGTGTGTGGCAAGATGGAATGGTAGAGAGATAATTGCAAGTTAATTGTTGCCGTATATTATGGCCTGTTGTTCTTTTTGTCTTTTAGCTGGGCCTTTTTGTCTTTTAGCTGGGCCTTTAAAATGTATTTTACATATATTACCCACATATTCTGATTTTGTCTTCCCATTTTAATGTTGAGGTAGTGTTGCACCGCATTTCATTTTGACTGACTCCAGTAGTTGATCTGTAACCAAACTGATGTAAAAAAAATAATAATAATAATAATAATAATTCACAATCAAATGATTTGGGCATATGTTATTCCTTCCCTAGTTGCCCAACATCCACTAGGACAAAATATGTTCTCAAGAACTATACCATTGCATTCCAATACTAAATAAGTGGTTTAAGGCACCCAATTTTATCTGCAGTTGTAATTTGTATCTTGAATTAGACAAATATTTATATTGCGCTTACTTCTCTAGCTTCGTGTTTTAATTTACCCAGAAATTCAGTCATTAATACATTTACAGTATAAAGCACACAACAGATACTGCCATTCACAAAAATGTTTCATTTTCCAATCAGGTGGCTCCTTTAACATAATCTTCCTGTCTTTATAGTTGTTGGAAAAAATCTGAAACCATTCTCTGTTTCTCATAGCACACATTCATGACATCAGCAACTCTGTCATTAAGATACATAATTTCTAATTTTCTATTTTATGATGTCCGATGTAGAGCCAAGCAAGATCATGTGTGTTACTATGGAAACAGAGGCAGCACAGAACCCATGCGTCTCAAAGCAGGTCTGTTTTGGTGTATGTTTTTTTTTAATGGTTGCAGAAACTGTTTTTACTTTTACCTTCCCCTCTGCCTTTATTCTTTTTAAACCTGATCTCAATGATGTATCCAATTTACTTATTTTGTTGCATATTTTGCATGTGCCTTTGTACAGGAATCTACAGCTTGAGTAATTCGCTTCTGGACACCCCGTGGAAGAAACTGCTGAGAGGCAAGCGGCACTTCACCAACATTGTAAACAACCAGTCATTGTCCTGTGATGGACTGGTGCAAGAACTGCTGGGTGTGCTTAATAATGAAGAGCTGTACGTAAAAACCATACATTCACAAATCTCAGCACACCACGATCAAGTACACACAATCATTTAAACTGTATTCAAATGAAGTGTTTTAACAATAGATGTATCTAAATGTGTGCAGGGATCATATAAAGTTGGTTGCTTTATCAGCCTTAGATTACTATATAATGAACTGTACTAAACAGATTACAAATACATAATCAAGGCACATGAGGGGAGTTATAAATATGAGGAGTTAGGTTGTGTCTTGAAATCTTTTGCATTGCTATTTTCTTCTTTTCTTTCAAGCAATAACATTTCACACATACCGGTCCGCAATTTTTACATTGTGTCCACTGTCAAATAATTTGTACTTCTAAAACAGTTATAAATTAATACAAAGTTCCCACACACACACTTCAAAATCTTATATCACCTCTTATGGAAGCTGTTATAGTTGCCTCTCTTCTCCTTTCCTGTAATCATTATTGGAACGTGTCCCAATACTTCTGTCCACATTTTGAAGGTGAGGTTGGAGTCATGAGTTGTACAACCCAAATTCCAAAGAAGTTGGGACATTGTGTTAAACACAAATAAAAACAGAATACAATGATTTTGCAAATCATGTTCAAGCTATATTCAATTGAATACACTACAAAGACGAGACATTTAATGTTCAAACTGATAAACTTTGTTTTTAGCAAATAATAATTAACTTAGAATTTTATGGCTGCAACATGTTCCAAAAAAGCTGGACAGTGTCATGTTTACCACTGTTACATCACCTTTTTCTTTTAACAACATTCAATAAACGTTTGGGAACTGAGGACACCAATTGTTGAAGCTTTGTAGGTGGAATTCTTTCCCATTATTTCTTGATGTGCAGCTACACCTGTTCAACATTCCGGGGTCTCCGTTGTCGCATTAACGCTTCATAATGCGCCACACATTTTCAATGGGAGACAGGTCTGGGCTGCAGCAGGCCAGTCTAGTACCCGCACTCTTTTACTACGAAGCCACGCTGTTGTAACACATGCAGACTGTGATTTGGCATTGTCTTGTTGAAATAAGCAGGGGCGTCCATAAAAAAGACGTTGCTTTGATGGCAGCATATGTTTCTCCAAAACCTGTATGTACCTTTCAGCATTAATGGTGCCTTCATAGTTGTGTAAGTTACCCATGCCATTTGGGACTAACACAGCCCCATACCATCACAGATGCCGGCTTTTGAACTTTGCATCCATAACAGTCCGGATGGTTCTTTTCCTCTTTGGCCCGGAGGACATGACGTCCACAATTTCCAAAAACAATTCAAAATGTGGACTCGTCGGACCACAGAACACTTTTCCACTTTTCATCAGTCCATCTTAGATGTGCTCGGGCCCAGAGAAGCCAGCGGCGTTTCTGAGTGTTGTTGATAAATGACTTTTGCTTTGCATAGTAGAGTTTCAAGTTGCACTTACGGATCTAGCGCCGAACTGTATTGACTGACATTGGTTTTCTGAAGTGTTCCTGAGCCCCTGTGGTGATATCCTTTTCACATTGATGTCGGTTTTTGATGCAGTGCCGCCTGAGGGATCGAAGGTCACGGCCATTCAATGTTGATTTTCAGCCTTGCCGCTTACATGCAGTGATTTCTCCAGATTCTCTGAACCTTTTGATGATATTATGGACCGTAGATGGTGAAATCCCTAAATTCCGTGCAATTGTACATTGAGGAACGTCTTTAAACTGTTCGACTATTTTCTCACGCACTTGTTCACAAAGAGGTGAACCTCGCCGCATCTTTGCTTGTGAATGAGCAATTCAGGGAAGCTCCTTTTATACCCAATCATGGCATCCACCTGTTCCCAATTAGCCTGTTCACGTGTGAGATGTTCCAAACAGGTGTTTGATGAGCATTCCTCAACTTTCTCAGTCTTTCTTTGCCACCTGTCCCAGCTTTTTTGGAACGTGTTGCAGCCATAAAATTCTAAGTTCATGATTATTTGCTAAAAACAATCAAGTTCATCAGTTTGAACATTAAATATCTTGACTTTGTAGTGTGTTCAATTAAATATAGGTTGAACGTGATTTGCAAATCATTGTAATCTATTTTTATTTATGTTTAACATAACATCCCAACTTCATTGGAATTGTGGTTGTACATAATGCCGAAACATTGACATAATTTTTTTTTTGTCTATTTATAAGAAATATGTCAGTCACACCCAAGAATCGCGAAGTCTGCATCATGTGTCTGTTGAACAGGAATTCACCTGATCCCGCTCAAGAGAGCCAAGGTAACGGTTGCTGCAAGTCCATGATCCAGGCTGTGTCAGCCGTGTGTGTTCGCGCTCCTGATTATGGCACAAGGTTGGTTACTCGGCTGACTAACCCCAGATATCAACAAAGAATCCCCCTGGCTTGGGCTCAGGTGCAGGCTCAGTCCCTGACACAACCATCACCACATCAAATTAAGCAAATTAACTGAAAAACATGTACCCTGTTCCTGTCTTAGCTGTGTTTGCATTTTATATTGTTTGTTCTTTCAGGACCAATACAATTATCCTGATTGATGCGGAGGGGAACGTGACCTTCACAGAGCGCACCATGCTTAATTGTGACACAAACAACTGGTGTACCAGTTCTTTCCAATTCAAGCTGCACACATGAAGAAGTTATGTAGGAAACTTCATTTTGTGCCTCAGAGCCCAACTGCTTCTTGCTTTATAATCACCAAATAATCATTTAGTGTCTGAGCCCCCTGTCACCATAGCAACTCAGCAGCATCTACCACCATGGCTATTTCGTTTTTTAATTATTATTATTAAGCTGTAAATGATCTCTGAAATTTATTTAAAAGATTGCCAAAGACATTGTTTTTTGATTCAACTTTTTAAATTCTGCAAATATGTTGTGGTATCAACTGCTGACAACAGCATCAATTAAGCAGTTGTATAAACATTGGATGTAACTGCATTTTTCTTTTAAACACACCTCGTATCATGATTTGTCAATTGTTATTGGCGTTTAATACATCTGTTGAAAGTTAAAGAAAGGCAGCTTAGCATATGTGTTCGTCTTTTCTTTGCAACTCTATAGCTATTGGTTCACTTTACATCAGCCATGCGTTTACTTTGGGGGAGGGTGTATGATCCATGTAAAATACAGGGAATAAAACTTCATTGTATTGCAGACAGTAGCAATCAAGTTCTGTTGTGAGTTTCATTTAGTTCAGTGTCCTCAATTTCTGCAACATTTTTGAAAAAAAATATCATTATATACAGGTACAATAAATGAGAATAGTGTCAAAAGCTTAATTTTGTTAGGTAGTTCAATTCAAGAAGTGAAACTAATAGATACACTCCACACACTTACTGAGTGAAATATTTCATGATTCAGGTAAATAAACAATGATTGATCGGTTACAGAAAAAAGAAAACCCCAAATTCACCATCTCTAGAAACCAGAATATTATGTAACAAACGATCAAGAAACTAGCCATCCATCCATTTTCTACCGCTTATCCGAGGTCGTGTCGCAGGGGCAGTAGCTTTAACAGGGATGCCCGCACTTGCCTCTCCCCAGCCACTTCATCCAGCTCTTCCAGGGGGGATCCCGAGGCGTTCCCAGGCCAGCCGAGAGACGTAGTCTCTCCAGCGTGTCCTGGGTCGTCCCCGGGGTCTCCTCCCGGTGGGACGTCCCCGGAACACCTCACCAGGGAGGCGTCCGGGAGGCATCTGAATCAGATGCTCCTGCCACTTCATTTGGCTCCTCTCAATGTGGAGGAGCAGCGGCTCTACTCTGAGATCTTCATGGATGACTGAGCTTCTCACCCTATCTCAAAGGGAGAGCCCGGAAACTCATTATGGCCGCTTGTATCCGGCATCTTGTTCTTTCGGTCATGACCCACAGCTCGTAATGTATGAGTACTGAAATAAATGGACTTGTACATACTGTATTCTATTTTAATGAGATGTACCGGTAGGAGCCCTTGAGAACACGTGGAGTGAAGAGTAGGGAAAATATGATTTTGCCTTTAAATGAAGAAAATGTCAAAAATCTTTACAGACATCTGAATGTTTCAATCTTAACCATCTTCAGTGCAATTGGTTTTAAATACCTACTCTAGTGCATACTGCCATCTAGTGTACATATTCGTTTCGGTTTCATGACTACAACAAATATAAATACGGTACTTCCACACGCTTATAGTCGGGGATCCAACGACCCCAGATTGTGAAGGAGGTGGCCATTCATGATACACTTTTGTTTGAGGTATTTTTGAGTAGGTATAGTGATTCTGCACTGAAAAAAAATTGTTAGCCCTTCCAATCGTCTTGCGAATTGATGCTAAGGCCAAAATTTTGACATTTCACCTCTGGGAAAAATGTGCAGAAATATTGGGGTAGGGGACTTGAAAGGAATAAAACCACAAGTATTTGGTATCGATAGAAAGGTATCGTTCCATGCTAATTATTGATATGCAAATTATCATGACATTGTTGATGATGTCATTAGAGGTCAAAGGTCACCAATTTTGAGGGCTGGTGAAAGTCTGGGTTACCTGCACGTATAATCTTTTTTTCTGGCAACAAGAGGAGAGGAGCTAGAAGGAGTGGGCGGGGGGGTGAAGGTGGGGGCGAAATGCCAAATGTAAAGGCAATAACAAGGACGTTTTTACAAGTTATAAACTTTATATTTATGTTGTAGATTATGCATTAACCCCTTATGACAAAAATGAGATTTTCACAGAATTAGCCCAATTGGACACATTTCTATGTTTCTGGAGTTTACTACATAAACAACTTGAATGCTTGTTACAACTCTTAAAATAATGACCAGAATATCACATATGGTTTCAGATTGATCGACATCCATATTATCTTCATCCATATTGTTTTCCCCTCTTTCCATTGAAATTCTTCCATTTTGCCAGGGGTAAGTGAGGCTGTGGAATGAAGGTCTTTTAAGAATTGAGTTTATTTTTCTCTACGACTACGTTCCTCCTGCTTCAAGCTACTCTCTGGGCTGATGTCATATCTATCTCCAACAATATAGATGATTTGACATTCATCAGGACGCATAGCAATTATCATCTGCAGATAACATTTCTGAAGTTCACTGAAATCTTTAGAACCCATGTCCTGAAAGCACTGTACGAATGCTATCATATCCACTATCATAATAATAATAATATAATAATAATAATCCAGTAATTGAATGACCACAATTTGCCTTGGAACAGGTCTTCACATTGCGTTGATCAGTGGTGGCCATGCCAGAGATACACTGCATATTTAGAGCGGTCTTAGAGCGGCCTTATTGTGAGCGTGCGTCCAAGGCACATCTCCGAATAATCATGTTTTTTAATCTGAATCTTCATGTCTAACCTGATGCTATTATATATGTATTAGTGCTGCCCAATACCAATTTTGATATTGTTTGAATAAAGGGAATTGAATTGTCGTATTTAAAAGGCAGAGCAAAATGTGTTTCATTCTTACTATAGGTTAGTCCTGCATTATGATGGGGCGTGACTAGGAGGTGGCGGCGTTTGACTGACAACGTCACTAACCAATCAGCAACGAGCCGGCACTGCGAGGCGGAGCCTGTTTTGAAGTGCATTTGTGCACTTCTTCAAGATGGCGGGGCTACGAATAAATGTAGGTGAATAAAGACACGTGTAATAGGTATATAGGATCTGACGAGGCTGTTAAATTATATGTATTGGTGAGTATTCACGCAAGCTCACGTAAGCATGAAAGGCTTAGGTAATCATATGATTTGAGTATGTGGGCTTCGGTCGCTCGGTGCTCGCCACTTAGCATTGATGCTAATGCTAGCGGGGCCCTACTGATCTTATGTAGTCGGTCTGGGTACACCGTACACTATATTTAATAGTATATGGCTTGTATAATCGTTATAGTAATTGACTCATAACTACTTTTCGTAGCTAGGTATTATAACATGGACGGTGACCGTGCACATATGTTTGCTGATTATGCTCTCGCTGTTAATTTTTTTTTCCTAGCTGCCAGAGGAATCCGCAGGAGAATGGTGATCATTGTCTTGATCCCACATTAGGCTGAATGCATTGTGATTTCCAATAATTGAGACAGTGATTCTGAAAGCTGTCTACATTAATGAAAAGAACAATGTAGTCAGCTTAGCATATCCATCTCTGATACGTGTTATGTTCTGGAATGTGCCTCTGCATGCATTCTGCTTTTAGATAAGGACAAATAAACAGGGTAGATTTAAGTTAATTCATAAGTTTTAATTCTAAATTAATAAAAATGGAAATAGATGACATTCTTCCACCTCTCCCTTTGGAGCCACCTAATGATTTTGGCCAAGATGAGGGCAGAGCACCTCCACCACCTCCCCTGCAAACGTCCAGTGACGCAGAGGTAATGGACGTTAGCTCTGGTGGTGATGGATACATATGCACCCTAGAGGATGGGGAAGCCAAACCACAGCAGCCCCTCAGCACTGGCACAATTGTTTTCTGTAGCCAGCCCTCAAATGAGGCCAGTCACACCAACCCACCGTGCCCCAGAACAGCTCGTCACGCTCCCCCTGTAACCAAGTTCCTACCAGATCTCAAGCTGCTCAGGGATGTTAAGGTTCGTGTTAGCTTCACTGAAAGCAGCTGTAGCAAAGACAGGAAGGTTTTGTATACAGGTGAAGGGCAAGAGAGAGGCAGCGATGATTGTTTAGACAATGTGAATGGTGAGTTGGCTTTCTCCTCAAGTGATCAGTGGGTAGCCGAAGATAGTTCAAGAACAGCACACGATGCAGGTAGTGTTGAGGAGGCTGAGGTAGACCTTGAGAACAAAGTAGAGTATGCTGTCCTGGATGAGTTGGATGACATCTATGAAAATTTCGTGGATAATGAAGATGAAGAAAGTGGCGGTTTTAAGTCCGAGGTCATAGTTCAGCAGGAGCAAGCAGATGATGAGTCCATGGCTTATGAGGTAGGTCTTTCCTCTTACCATTGTCAAAATGTCTTGTCGTTCCTTAACTCTACCATAAAATGTATGTCTAATGCCGTCATTTCAAGGTATGTGTTCCTACTAACGCTCGCATCTCCTTTTTAAAATTATGGCAACACTTAATCAGTAGCATTGTAATGGCGTATGCAGTGTCATCCCATTTTAACATAATGCCATTTTAACCTAAAGCTCAAAGATGGAGATGTGACTCGCAGGAGAGATGCCCCTTAAACCTTGACTGTTCCTCATGATTCCCCTTAAATCTCTAGTGTTCCATTTCCATCAATGGTCAAACTCTCAAAAACTAAACTGCTACAACTTGTTAAATTGGAAGGTTCTGTGATTCTGCTTTGGTCTGTGCTTTTATAGACGAGCAGAACACAGCATTTACAGTATTTGGCCTATACCTTCATAGTATGCTGTCACGCCATTATCTGGTGCTTTGCATTGCCAGCTTACTACTGTTGATTGAAGAGGTCATTCTGTGGGCAGTGCCAGAGCTGTAATTTATTATTCTAAATCAGTCGTCCCCAACCACCGGACCGCGGACCGGTACAGGGCAGTGAGGCATTTATTACCAGGCTGCAGACAAAGAATGACCAATTTATATAATTTCTGTTGTATTGCAATTCGCGTGTCATTGTGTTTCATTTTGACAATTGACTGGATCTTCTCCGCCACACCAGCTGCGCATCTCAATTGACACGTCGAGACTGCACAGAACGCTTCCCTTTCCGGTCCCAGCCGACTCGAACGCTTGTGTTTCCGGTCCGAAAGGGCTGGCTAACGGCGGGAGAGCTCAAAGAACGAAATCATTTCATAAACTAACTCAGTTAATTACGTTTACTGAAAATATTTGTTCTTTTGAACGAAACAACGCTATATCAGGAGTCCTACTTAACATACGGGTTTATCACAACAGTTAACTCTCACCCACCAAGTCCGCTCTGATACAGATACAGTCGTAGGTTGCTGCTTGACACGGGCAGAACTAATTTTACGGAGTTAAAAGACTACTCTCATTGAGGAGCTCCGACCCCCACTTTTGCATCGCGCCCACAGTGGACGAGCGGCGAAGGAGGAAGCAGAAGCGAGGCAAGCGTGTGTGTGTGTGTGTGTGTGTGTGTGTGTGTCCATGCGTGCGTGCGTCACGACAGCCGGTCCGTGAGAAAAATGCCGACTCCTAACTGGTCCGCGGGGCAAAGAAGGTTGGGGAACACTGTTCTAAATGAAAGTTAGTGCAACAAAGCTCGTTGTCAATGTAAGCTAGTAAATGCAAGTACAGAGAAAATTGTCAATAGATAAAAGAAGAGGGTGGCTAGATTCCTTAATTAAATGTTCACCCTTTTGGCACAAATGTTCTTTTAAACCGATAGAAAGACGAGCGAACCATTTAATTTAACACTCAAATTGAGTCAGGAAATGTAAAATTTTGAATAACTCATTCATCATCAATCAATTTCTTCTTGAAATCAAGATTTAATTGTGGAAATGTATACATATGCCATCAACCAGCACTTTGTGTCATGTCTGAATTGTTTTGGTATTATTCTCATCCTGAATCTCTTGACCAATCTCTAACTCTTTCAGGAGGAATTTGACAATGACGTTGACGCTCTGCTAGAGGAGGGCATGCCGGTCCCAAAAAAGATGCGTCCAGCAGAGGACAAATATGATGGTGACAGCGATCATCGGTCAGATGGAGAAGGAGGTGTTCAACCCATGATGACCAAAATTAAAACTGTCTTGAAAAGTAAGTGGCAAATATTATTATATATATTTTTTGCGCACTGTTAAAGGATTTTAATTGTATCATACAAAAACATAAAGTATCAACTACATGTGTCGACTTTGTGGGTGACATGCAGAGATGCCAACTAGAGGCTGTCATTTTTTCGGGATTTCCCCTGGGTCCTGAGGGATGGGAGTAAATTACACGATTAATCACGGGATTGGGCAGGAGTGGGAGCGAAAGTCACAGGGAGCGGGAACTATGACAACAAATTCACTGGGAGTGGAAACCATGATGGGATTTTAGCCCGCGATTGGCAGGGAATGTGGGAGTTGGAGTCAAAACTCACTCCCGTGTCAGCCTTTAATGCCAACCCCTTATCATCACCTCTCGGGAACATTCTGAAAATTTTGTCAGGAACATTTGTGTCTCGGCCAAAAGAAACGCGTCATCAGAAAGGCTGAACAACTCTGATATTTTTAACATGCTTTGTTTTCATAAATTACATGTGTGCAATAATAACACATTATATAATAATAATAAAACCAAACTACAACGCAGGGCCGTTTGCGGCCTGCCATCCATTTTTTTGCGGCCCGTGCCTACAGTACTTGCGTTCTACACTGTATAACAAGGCACGAGAAGAGAAGTAGTTAATTTTTTCAACCAATCACACATCATTCGGTAATGTGTTGATGTGATGCCAAGGTCAGATCAGACTACAAGACAAATTTGCTCTTTCACGATTGCACTGTCAGACTACTGCAATAAAATCTTGTATGCCGATACCAACGCATCCCATTTTTTTTATGATCATTGGGCTTTATCTTGTCAACTCAAATGCGACTGGATACACTCGTTACTGTGGCGATGACAACAAGAGTGGAGCGACCTGACTGTATTATAAGAACAAAATGGGGAAAAAACGTGTGTTGGTGGTCACCGGTGCTCAGGACAGGAGAGGACGTTCGTTTAAGGCTTGCTTGAGGTATGTTCACGTACTTATAATACGATACGGCTCACAAGCAGGCAATAAAATGTTATGTAGCGTAGCAAGCTAGTTGTACCACGAACGCTTGGACGTAAACATGCCGCCGTTCTGTCGACTCATGCTCTAATGTTTCGGTGTAGTTGAAGTAATTTAATAAAAAATTAAGTAATTTAATTACAGTAAGTAAGCACCCATTATTCCTGTCATGTAATGTTAGTTTGACCTGACTGATTAGAATACCGTATTTTTGCGACCATAAGGTGCACCGTATTAAAAGGCGCAGTCTCAGTTGGGGAGTCTATTTCTGTATTATTACACAGCTGTGCAAGTTCTCCATTAAACATGCCGGGTTCCCTCTCGTCATTGTCAGAGTCAGTCTCGTTGCCGGTAGCCTGTTCAGCAATGATGCCGGCGTTCGCAAAAGCTCGGAAAACAGTCAAAGCAGATACCTTAGCCCAGGCATCCACAATGCATTCAAAATTTTTGCGCGTGAGAAAACACATTGAGAAGCAAAACTGCAAATCAGGTTTGCCACGGAGACGGTCACGAAGACGGAAGACAGCGGTGGCGTATATGACACAACGCCCTTACGTCACCGATACGTGAACGCAAAAGTGAAGCGCCAAGACAGCGGTTGCAAAATGCCACGCCAAATTGAGATGAGAGAGAGAAAAAGGACAAGTGGCGAAACTTTTCATGGTGAAATGCAAGGTGAGCATCCGTTAGTTGTAACACAGATTTTTCTCTCCGCCGAGTATGACGCCACGTCACGGGACCCGAGAGACGAAGCTGAAGCTCAAATCGGTGAGCTTAATGTTAGTCTACTTTACTAACATAACATTAGCGTCTCTTTTAATTTGGAATACCCTCGAATGTGTGGCTTTTTATTTTATTTATTCATTTTTAAACGGTGACAGGGACAGTCTAACGTTATGCAAACATAATGGTACATATTGTGGTTGTTGCTCAGTGTCGTCACTGTGTGACATATCGCCAATCTGATGATCTGTAAGTGGCAAACCTTTGAGTCCAGTAGGTGACATTTTTGTCTCTCGAAGTTACTTCATTTTAATTTGAACGGATTGAACCCTTCTAAAACTTTTAGTCATACAATTGTTATACATATTCCTAGTCAGCTGGTCTACGTTCATAAATCCACAGCCATGAACCTAAGTGGGAATTTCCCATTGAGTGCTCTTATTAAAAGTGCATATAATATGTGAAACGCCATTATGAACCAAAACAAAGGTTTTAAACAAACATAACCTCTAAAACGGTTGATTTATTAAACTTTGTAAAATTGTTTGAGACTTAACTGTTGTGTCAAGATGCCAAACAGAAAAGGGGAAACTCAAACTTTATTTTTCCTAAGTTCAGCACTTTATTTGAACAGGTATGGCTTTTGTTTTTTATTTACTTGCTCTTATTATGAAATGGGCCAGTTCTTATAGTGAAGGTTCCTAACCCTCTTCCCATGCGAAAACCACTTTTGAGCCACTACAACCATATAGTCATTCATTAATTCATTTCCGGAACCGCTTATCCTTACGAGGGTCGCGGGCGTGCTGTAGCCTAAGCCAGCCATCTTCGGGCAAGAGCCGGGGTACACCCTGAACTGGTCGCCAGCCAATCCGCAACTATTTAATTGACATAAATTTAACGATTGCACAAGTGTACCACCACCATATAAAAGTTTTCTTTATGATTATTCACACTGTTTTGTAATGTATTTACTAGTAAATTTACCTATTTAAAATCATAGTCCCAAACGGAACATGGATAAATCACTGCAAATTACTGCAATTATTGCACTTTATTTTAATGATTTGAGAAATTGGAACACTTGGCATCTTTGTATATGCTCTGCAGTCTACACCCTTACATAGTCCAGAATCACTTTACTTTTACGTGTGTGTGTCTGCACTTTAACATACTAGGTCGGGGGCGTCCACCCACTGAGCCACTTCCTGATGGATGGATCATGACATTCCACAACTCGGGCATTCCAGTCTATCTGCACAGAGAAACTAGAGTAGTAACTTGGTCCAGACCCTACTTCCTTGGAACTGGCAGCATACGGGTAAGAATCAGCACACTATCGTCCTATTGTTGAAAGACTGTAATAGTTGATGGTGAATAGCAGTAGAGTGGTTATCTCCCATTGTAAGTTTGTAGGTTTTATCCAGTCGTGGCCATCTACAGTGGGTACGGAAAGTATTCAGGCCTCTTGCCTGAAGATAGCAGGTATAGGCTCCAGCACGCCTGTGGCTCTAGTGAAGATAAGCGGTACGAAAAATGGATGGAATATACAGTGGGTACGGAAAGTTTTCAGACCCCCTTACATTTTCACTTTTTTTTTTTTTTTAATACTGCAGCCATTTGCTAAAATTATTTAAGTTCATTTTTTCCACATTAATGTACACACAGCACCCCATATTGACAGAAAACAAAAACAGTCACGGAGTTGTTCTGAAGCCACTCCTTCTGTATTTTAGCTGTGTGCTTAGGGTCATTGTCTTTTTTGAAGGTGAACCTTCAGCCCAGTCTGAGGTTCTGAGCACTCTGGAGAAGGTTTTCGTTCAGGATATCCCTATACTTGGCCACATTCCTCTTTTCTTCGATTGCAACCGGTCGTCTTGTCCTTGCAGCTGAAAAACACTCCCACAGCATGATGCTGCCACCACCATGCTTCACTGTTGGGACTTTATTGGACAGGTGATGAGCAGTGCCTGGTTTTCTCTAGGAAGGGTTCTGATCGTCCCAAACGTGTTCCATTTCAGGATTATGGAGGAGACTGTGCTCTTAGGAACCTTAAGTGCAGCAGAATCTTTTTTTGTAACCTTGGACAGATCTGCACCTTGCCACAGTTCTGTCTCTGAGCTCTTCAGGCAGTTCCTTTGACCTCATGATTCTCATTTGCTCTGACATGCACTCTAAGGTCTTATATAGACAGGGGTGTGGTTTTCCTAATCAAGTCCAATCAGTATAATCAAACACAGCTGGACTCCAATGAAGGTGAAAAACCATTTTAAGGATGATCAGAAGAAATGGACAGCACCCGAGTTAAATATGAGTGCCACAGCAAAGGGTCTGAATACTGTGATATTGTGATATTTCAATATATATTTTATATATATTGTGATATTTCAGATTTTCTTTTTTAATAAATCAGCAATAATTTCAACAATTATGTTTTTTTCTGTCAATATGGGATGCTTTGTGTACATTGAGGACAAAAATTAATTTACATTATTTTAACAAATGGCTGCAATACAACAAAGAGTGAAAATGTAAGGGGGTCTGAAAACTTTCCGTACCCACTGTATATTCCATCCATTTTCCGTACCGCTTATCTTCACTAGGGTCACAGGCGTGCTGGAGCCTATACCTGCTATCTTCAGGCAAGAGGCAGGGTACACCCTGAACTGGTCGCCAGCCAATCGCAGGGCATATATAAACAAACAAATATTCGCACTCACATTCACACGGGCAATTTAGTCTTCAATTAACCCTCCATGCGTGTTTTTGGGATGTGGGAGGAAACCGGAGTACCCGGCGAAAACCCACACAGGCGAGGCCGGATTTGAACCCGGGTCCTCAGAACTGTGAGGCACACGTGCTAACCAGCATCTATATTAACACTAGCAATTATTAACGAGGGTATTAGGTATTTGAAGTGCTCTTTACCCTATTTGTCTTCAAACCCTTGGTCTGCCACTGTGATCTAGAAACACGATCCTCCAACCAGCAGCATCCCCTGCTTACACTACAAGAAGATGAAGGAACATGATGAGAAGGAACTGAATGGCAATGTGGATCCTCAAGCAGAGGAGTCCCCTGTTAAGCCCAGAGTGGAGGCAAATGGTGACGACCATGTAGCGAACTCCGAGAACACAGCTGAGGTGCACGATAATCTGCCCGCCTCCAGTCCTGCTAACGGTGACCTAGAGGGTGAGGGCATTACCAACCACAGTCAGCCTATTAAAGAGGCCCAAGCATGCGACATTGCTCAAGGAGCCCTAGGACAAGTCAGGGCCAAAGTGGAGGTGTGCAAGGATGAGTCCATTGGTAAGATATTTTCACTGCAAGACTCTGGCTCAGGCTGATTTATGTTTGTGCAGGATCAATTTCAAGTTAGCATCTAATTAAAGTAATGTGAGGGAATGTGGTAGACATGGTATTTGAGTAAGAGCTTTTTCTTCGAGCAGGTATTTAACTAACCACAGCGCTAATGCCATACATACTTGACAGAACTTGAAGACTTTCGCCTATACCTGGAAAAGTGCTTTGATTTTGAACAAGTGACGGTGAAGAAATTCCGTACGTGGGCGGAGCGACGGCAGTTTAACAGAGACATGAAGAGGAAACAGGCTGAATCAGAGAGGCCAATCCTGCCTGCAAACCAGAAACTCATTACACTGTCAGTCCAAGATGCCCCTACTAAGAAAGGTAGAATACAGTATATTATACATGTTGAACATTTGAATTAATGTTTTTGACTTCCGATGTTGTATTTCACCATTATTTATGGTAAACTTTCTTATTGCCTGTCCACCCTAAATGGAATATAGCGCGCTATTCTAAGTGTCAATCAATAGCCCCAGAAAAGAAAAATGAAAGCATAACTGTCAATTCTGTTTTAGACTTACAGCAATAAAAGAAATCGTTATCTTATTGACTTATTTTATATTCATCAGAATTTGTCATCAATCCCAATGGGAAGTCTGAAGTTTGCATCTTGCATGAATATATGCAGCGTGTCCTAAAGGTTCGGCCTGTTTACAACTTCTTCGAATGTGGTAAGTTTTGCCTTGAAAATAATTTTAAAGTCGCCTGTCACATTTGAGTTGAAGTTAAAAGCTTTGTCAGTCATTGAGCCATGTTTTTTCAGAGAACCCAAGTGAACCCTTTGGCGCGTCTGTCATCATAGATGGCGTCACCTACGGCACAGGGACAGCAAGTAGTAAAAAACTTGCCAAGAATAAAGCTGGTAAAATGTTCACTCAACACTTTGTAGGATGGTGCATATCACAACACCATACAAAGTGGTGCCACTGTAGTGGGACTACATACTGCTTCGGTTAGCTTACGCTGACACTTTTATGTATTCCGCAGCAAGAGCCACACTGGAAATCCTGATCCCTGACTTTGTGAAGCAGACCTCTGAGGAAAAGCCTGTTGAGGCAGATGAACTTGAGGTACTTTCACTTCTTCCTTAGGAGCAGTATTGGATGAATAAGCATCATGTGTATCAACAGCTGTGTAAAGGAGAATGTCTCTAATCAAAAAAATGACAGCAGCAGTAACGTTGAGTGTTCTGCCCCACACAGTATTTTAATCATATCAATATAGAAGATTCGAGAGTGTATGAGCTGACCAACAAAGCGGGGCTTCTTTCACCGTATCAGATACTTCATGAGTGCCTTAAAAGGTAATATAGCACCCACACAAGCAGTGCCATCAGAGGTTTAGCTACAGAAAGCAATGGTAACATATTATGGGGTAACATCAAGTCATTACACAACAGAGTGAAATCAGAAGGAATATCAATAAAGATTGACCTTTTAGGACAAATCTGCCATCTTCATTGAGCTATTTTGCGCCAACATGAGCTTGGCATGCAATTTTCTTTCTGTGGTATTAACTATTCTCTTAACTTCCTGCAGAAATCATGGGATGGGAGACACGAGCATAAAATTTGAGGTGATACCAGGGAAGAATCAGAAGAGTGAATATGTGATGACTTGTGGGAAGCATACTGTGCGTGGTTGGTGTAAGTGGTTGCCTTTCCTCCAAATTTTGAGTGCAGCGACTGTATACATGGAGTTGTTTTAAGATCAATATCTCATTTTTGTGGTACGTTAAATGTAAATTGCTGCCAAATGTGCACTGAGTCAGATGGGTATGAAACTTGAATCGACACCCTCTGACTCGACAGTGCATTAATTTTCTTTTGGCACTGCACCCAGGCAAAAACAAGAGGGTTGGCAAACAGTTAGCATCTCAGAAGATCTTGCAGATGCTTCATCCTCATGTGAAGAACTGGGGCTCACTGCTGCGAATGTATGGCCGAGAGAGTAATAAAATGGTCAAGAAGGTAGGTTTCAGTTTTCAATAAGTTCTGATTGAATCCATAGTTTTTCAGAGCATTGTCACAATTTGTTTTGTGGTCATGTCAGTTTCATGTGGCTATCCACTACGTACATCAAAGTACAGGATGAGGTTGCTCTCTATGTGTCTCACTTGGATGTACCTTTTTATAATATAGGAGAGCTCAGACAAGAGTGTGATCGAGCTGCAGCAGTTTGCTAAAAAGAACAAACCAAACCTTCATATTTTGAACAAATTGCAAGAAGAGATGAGGAAACTGGCCGCACAAAGGGTAAGTAGTTCAAGTACAAATACATAATACAAGGCACAGTCAGTAATGTACAGTCCCCTCCCAAAGGTTTTGGAACGGCAAGGTCAATTCATTTGTATACTGAAGACATTTGGGTTTCAGATCAAAAGATGAATATGAGACAAAAGTTTCGAACTCCAGCTTTTGTTTCAGGATATTTACATCTAGATGTTTTAAACAACTCAGGACAGAGCACCTTTTGTGTGAACCCACCCACTTTCCAAGTGAGCAAAAGTATTGGAACATGTGACTCATGGGTGTTTCTAGTTGCTCAGGTGTTGCTGTTAAGATAAATTGGAGAAAAAAAGGACCTGCTTATGATCCAAAACACACAAGCTCATCTGTGAAGCACGGTCAAAGTCATGTCATGGCTTGGGCTTCCATGGCTGCTTCTGGAACAGGCTTCTGATTCTTTGTTGATGATGCTCCAGAATGAATTCTCAAGTGTACAAAACCACTTTGTCTGGCAATTTACAGAAAAATGCATACAAACTAATCGGGAGAAGCTTCATCATGCAACAAGACAATGAGCCAAATTATATTGCCTGTGCAACAAAGGACTTCATCAGGGGGGAAAAGTGGAAGGTCTTAGATGGGACAGGTGCATAAGTCATTCACCAGACCTTAACCCAATAGAGCATGCATTTTACCTCCTGAAGGGAGAATCCCCCGTTGAGACAAACAAGAAAGAGGCTGCAGTCAAGGCCTGGAAAAGCATTTCAAATGAAAAATGCAACATTCTGGTGAAGTCAGTGGGTCGCAGGCTTGATGCAGTTATTGCAAGTAAGGGTTATGCCACCAAATATTAAATATTATTCACTTGAAGTTAATTTAATAATGACTGTTCCTATACTTTTTCTCACTTGAAAAGTGGGTGGCTTCAAACAAAAGGTGCTCTGTCCTAAGTAGTTTAACACATCTAGATTTAAATACCATGCCGCTCCAATACTTTTGGAGGGGACTGTAGCCTAAATCATCATCAGGCCATCTTCATGCCAGGTTTTTTTATTTTTTATTTTTTAAATAATAATTTCTGAACTTTGTCCACATTCAATGTGAACTATAATGTGAACCGTTTAATTGGTGATCTGAGAGACAAGCAGGAGAGTACTTGGCGTGTCATGTTGTAGGAAAGGGGAGAAGGTGACTCTGTGATGGAACAGGAAGTGCAGGAGAGCAGAAAGTGAAAGACAAGATGATAAATGAATACAGGGAGATGTGGCAAAGGCCAAACAATAAGCATTTGATGACTTGTATGTCAGATTGGACAGAAGGATCTATCCAAGGTTGACCAGACAGAGAGCGCTAGAGATGGGAGAGATGTGTAGCAGGTTCGGGTGATTCAGGATGGAGATGGAAATGTGTCGACTGGTGCCAGTAGTAGTGTGTTGATAGATGGAAAGAATACTATGAGAAGTTGAAGTTGAAATGACACAGAAAGAAGAGAAGAGATGATTGTTGATTGGGTCCTCAGTTGCCATTTGTGGCTCTCTGTACACCACTACTACAGGCGTCTGCTATTGGTGCGGACGGCTCCCTGAGATGGTGTTTCCCACTTTGTTTCTCTGCACCCAGCCATAGGTCACGCCGTTATTTTCTTTCTTTTTTAACTGTGTGCGCGCGCACATATACTGTATGTATTTGTGTGTGGGGGGGGGGGGGTGGAGATTGATTTTAACTATGTAAAGCACTTTGAAACGCATATGAATGAAAAGTGCTCTATAAATAGTTTGATTTGATTGTTGTGGACCAGGAAGCAGCGGTTTTTGGGAAGGGAGAAGTTAGAAAGAAGATGAAAAATGGAAAGGCAGTTGGTCCCAATTCCACTTGTACTTATTGTACAAGTGGAATTGTGGAAGCGTCTTGGTGGCTGTGGAGTTGACGAGATCTATTTCAATCGGGTGTATACATGTGCACTACATTTAACCGGAACAGCCGTGTGACATTCGCACATCGACGTAAATGTCATGTAATTTTAAGATGGTTAGTTGTCTATTTAGCATAGTAGTTGATATTGTTTTTACACTTTTATTAAAACATCAGCTTGATTGGGAAAACAAAAATGTTACGAGTAGTTAAAAACAAGATCTCCGTCGCATACGCGATCTGGTTGGAAGGCGCCATATTTGCGTACATAGCGATGGCGTCACCACACATTTACATTACATTTACAGCATGCGCATAGAGAGCCCAGCACTGCACCATTATGATTCGTGGTTTACATGATGAAAATTTACTTCTGATTGGTTTGGCAAAATGAATATTACAGCCCTCTGAAACTGTTATGAAATTCCATTCAGATTTGGTCTGTTTATTACGATTGAGGTCTTATGGAGCATTTTTATTTGGTTTGGGCTTCTAACCAGATTCTAATTTGAATGCTAGTCTCTATGTAAACCCTCCTTATGACGGAGTACCCACAGAGGAACTGTGGTACTGCATGAGGAAACCTGGACTGGCAGAAAAGTATCTTAGACGAATACTGTATATGACTTGTAGGGCAGTGGTGAGGTGTGTGACATTAGGGGATAGTGCATAACAGCCACAAGGGTGTGAAGTTTGTAATTGTTTGCTTCCTCTCTCAAAAAGGTTTTATTTTTCCATTGAGTTTTACAGGTTGTAGCTCACAATGGGTGTAAAAAGTTTTCAAATGATTTATCTTGGGCTCTTTGTTATAAAACCCCAAAACATGGCATTATATTCACTGCATGTAAATATTCGAATGCAGTATTCACTCTCCTTTGTCTGAAAGTGCGCAACCTTTTTTTGTGAAAAGACACAGGCGGATGAATGCTGCCCACTTTTATGGCTTATTCGCAAATTTTACTGATACGCTTGTGTGAATGATGCTAAAGGGCTTCTGTTGCTGAAGAGTGTCATTCCTCATTCTGTTCCCATTACCAAGAAGAGTACAGACATTATTCGATGATCAGAAAAGTACCCGCAGTATTGACAGCAAGATTTAGAGTATCATGTGTCATGTTTGTATTAATATAGGCGGAAACGAGGAAGAAACCCAAGATGACCATCATGGAATCTGCCCAGCCAGGAAGTGAGCCTCTCTGCACTGTTGATGTTTAACAAGAAGCCTAGCCAGACACCACACTCACCCTCTTTCAGCACTGCATCATCGCTATGTAGGATCACGTCGTCATGCTGTTAGAACTGCTTGCTTCTTTTACCTGTGTGTAGTTGGATTGGCTGGTAGACATCAGGGTAGGACATAATGCACTAACAGACCGTAGCCCAAATACCATCTACCTCTCTAGATGCATCCCAGCTATGGTACAAGAAGAAAGTCCTCCAGGGTGCAGATAAGGTGGCATGACTTAAACATGGTAAAATACAATCCATGCACATCTTGACTGCAAGAAGCACTATCTACCATGTTTTTTTTTTTTTAAAGTGTCTTAATAGCTGCATTTCAGTACCAGCCCCTGTGTTTTTGCGATTGCGTAACATATTTGAAAGGGACTACTTGTATTTATACCGTTCCATCGGGAAATGAAATGTATTTTATTGGTTGGTGTTATGGCTAGTATGGGGAGTACACATTTGGTGTTTTTCTTCAGAATTGACTTGGTTTGCATGGTTGAAAACATGTTGTGAAGTGTTGACTATTCTGAACAATTATGCACCTGCCCCGTCTAAAAATCACTCCTTTCTAGTGATCTTTCGTATTCTAAAAAAATTGTCCCCCACCATTTTGCTCAACCCCAGGCCACACACTGCCATTCCCTTTGGTCTTGGCTTTTCAACACAATATTTGGTACTAATTAACATGTCATTCGCTTTGCATTTTGGTGCCCTTAACCTAAATTGTGTACGTCTTGAAGGGCTTTGAAGTGTATAGATTGGATCTTAAACTTGAAAAACAGGAATTGAAAAGCCCAAATCCCCTCTATGAAATAAAGCATTTATCTAGCAAATTTGTATTTTTAAAGTATGTCCACAGCATGTGTTAAGATATGTCTTAATGTACTTTGTATTGGTTTTGTGTTTAACATTCTTTGCAAAGCTGACCATGCGTATGACCTTAAATATAAATATTGCGCAGAATGCAACCTTGCAAAATTGAGTTGGAAGGCTGACATCAAAATTCAGTCACGTCATTTATTCCAACACAAGCTTCTGAAACTATACCAAAGCCTAAAATCCAGTCATATGCATTTTATAGACTACCTAATGTTGCTGCAAACTATAGTCACAAAAAATCTGTATAAGATCAAAAGACATGCTAAAATAGAAAACTGCTGTGCATTTACGTATTTGGCTTGTGGCATCCTTCAGATTTTTGCTTCAAGAATGTGCTTTTTCTTTTTTTTGTCCATTGTTTGCGTGTGTTTTGTCAAGTGCTTCAGTGTGAGAATTGCTTTTACATGTTATGATCTTGACTTGTTTGGGATGATGATGCCTACAAAATGAAGTACAGTATGTCTTGCAACAGGAACTCTATGACTGGTGATGTTTGTAATGCAAAATAAAATGTATTGACCTAAATCTCTGTGTTAGTCACAAGAAAGACCGGAAAGATTAGGCAGTACGGTATTTTCCTTTTGTAGCATAAAGTTCTTGTTTACAAAAAAGTAGCTTCTGATGCAATGTATTTTAGGAACAAAGTTTTATTCCAAAAGAAAAAGCCTAACTTAAGTATGGGGAAAAATGCTTATTTAAAAAAAAAAAAAAAAAAAAAAAAGAGGAAACTTGCTGAATTTAGGATGGTAAGCCATTTAAAAGATGTACATCTACACCAAACAGAATGCAGTGTAATTGTAATAATTCAATGTCTAGTTAGACATGTTTGAGCATGCATACATTTGCAAAGGAACTAAGATGAAAATACAAGTTTCTTCTTGATTGTTGATCTGCTACTGGGAGTTGTAGTCCACTCTCTCAAAGAGCATAACCATCTCAAAGTGTGCTGTCTGAGGAAACAAATCCACAGCCATGGCTCGCACAGGCTGGAATGGCGCTCCATGAACTCTGTTGGACGGTGCCCTGCACAGGCTAGAGGATTTTTTTATTATTATTATTTTTTTAAATCACCTGATATTAAAAAAATAATAATAAAAAAACTCACTCAATGAAGTTTTTCATGGCTGCCTTGGCATTGCACGCCACATAAATCAGCCTTTTCAGATGCTCTGCTCTCCTGATGGCTAGTATCACCTTGGAATCTGTGAAGTTAAGACACCACCCGCTTAAGTAAAACATCGCAATACAACATCATTAAAGGTCTCCTTCCATCACAAAACTTCCTTTTTTAAGCTATTGTTGGCCTTTGAGATGGTCAGATTTCTCATTGTGATATGTAAATGAGCTTTCCTCTCATTGTATCGCTCATCTTTCCCAATTTAACTGTGGCTCTCATTGGTCCGTATAATGGAGTCTGCTTGATGCAACATTTGCTCGCAAAAGTTTTGATAAAAGGAGTTATGTATTCGCTTCATTTGAGCCACATTGATATGCTCCTTTCACTTTGGTCTTCTTCAGCGGGTCGTCGGTGCACTCTCTCACTGCACGCGAGCGCGCCGACCACCACGTGAATTGAAACTGCTGCACCGATCATCGCTGGCGACAATGAAAGCTGTGCCCTTTCATCCACCACAGTTACATTAAACATTTAAAATATAATTAAGTATTGTAAAACAACATATGTAAGCTTAAGACTATTTATATGGCTAAGACTTGCTCGCTAAACAGAAAAGTTGCTGTTCGCTCGGGTTGAGTACCAACCATGAAATGGGCAAGTACTGGAATATTGCCAAAACGACATCGTACTGGTCAGTGATTTCAAATCTAGCAAGCCTTATGCCATTTATTGACCTTTGCATTCAGTTGACAAAAGGCATTGATGTCAACCTTAAACCGTGTCACAGACTCATTTTGACCTGTTCTACAGAAAACCGTAGAATAAAAATCGATTCTGATGGAAGGGGACCTTTAAGACGTTTATTCGGTTTTATACTCTTACGTAAGCCCGCCCTCGGTGGATCCACAATGGCTGTGACTTTGGGTGACACAAGAGCACTAAGAATATTGGGGAACAAATCTTCAGCTTTCCCGCAGTGAAACTCGACATTGCTGAGCCCTTGACATGCAGAAAGAGGAAAAGCCAGGTGATCGTCACTATACAAGTGAACACAGGATATGTATTGGACAACTTGGACCAGTCACTATTGCTAACATACTTCATGTCCATTGTTCGTATATGATGGGGCTCACCGTTTAGGTTTGCATTAACTTTGGCATCCTCCACTGCCTCCTGGCAAAGTTCAATCCCAATTACTTTCTTGACCCTCTGCAGACCTCGACCAAAAAAAAAAAAAAAAAAAAAAAAACAATAACCCCAAAACACATTATTGTTTCAGGTTATCACATCTTTCTCAACTGTTCTATATTAGTTTTAATATTTATTCCTCTCAGGTGATCAGCTCATGCATCTTTGTTGGGCTGAATAGAATATAGTCATTTTCTTTCAATGCAAAACAAAAATATGCCCCATTACCTTAGCCAAAGAAATGCCAATAGTTCCTGTCCCACAACACACATCCAGAACTATGCTGTCCTGATCAAGTTGGGCCCATTCCCCAACTGTAGAGTACAGAACCTCTGCTCCTGCAGTATTTACCTGCCAGGTAGCACAAAGAATGGAAGAAATTCAGTGTAAGCTTGTTCGAAAAATCTTGCTATTGTGAGATTGACAGGGGAAATCCTGGTGCATCGTTTTGGGGAGATTGGAGGCTACTAAGTAGTAATATAAAATGTTTCTTACCTGGAAGAAAGAATGGGGAGAAATTCTGAATTTTAAACCAAGAAGCTCCTCGTGGATGCAGCAATCTCCTGCTACCAGCTCACAGGGCAAGTCTTCAACATTAGGAGATTTCCTTTGGCCGCCAGGAGAAAATTCATTCACATTACATGCCTTGATAGTTCACATAATATACACACACAGACAATTCATTAGAAACACCTGCACAATATAATTGTATCAAAAACACAAGCTGCATTAAAGATTGTAATTATGGTGCGTTTTGATTAATACTGTGTGCAAGGTATTAATCAACAACTGCACAAACAAGCGTGAAAACATCTTGTTCAACTGATAGTTGTGATAAGAACAGCATTTTTAATGAATGTACTCCTGGATACAGCTGTTGGAACTGGCCCTCAAAATACCCCCGCCCCTAAACACACACACAGTCTGGTAAAATGAGCAAACCCAATGACTTCTCTCCTCACCTTTGGCCCTCTCTGACAAAGTAAAGAGAGGTGATGCCGCTGTCTTTGCCCTCTCCTTCTGCTAAGTACTTCTTCATGGAGGCCTTTAATGCATCAAGTTGTGTTTCTTCAAGTTTCTAGTAAATTGTTGAATGTGAAATCAGTCAGAAGGAGAACCTCCAGGGAAACAGCTGCTGTTTCCTTGCCAATAGCAGTATATAAATAGGAGTGCCTGGCTTATGGGCACAATCCCGTGTATTACCTGCGGGTTGAAGAACACTATAGCCATTGCTTGTTTGGTCCTGGTGGTCCGAACAGTCAACTGCTTCCAGTGTCCTTCATACGTTTCAGGACTGTACACAGTGTAAGGTGTTGACCTAGGCAATGGGTTAACATTAGTACCAGTATTTCTCATGATTTGCATTTTTATAATTTGTATTAGTTTATAGCTAATGAAAAATCATAAATTCACTTTTTGAATTGAACTATTAAATGACATTTGCACCTGTATTGAATGATTACGTTTGATGCACCTGATGAATTTTTGAAACTCGTGGACAACTTTCTTGGCCTCGGCTGAGACATGGCACACTTCCGCCGGCCCCACCACAGCACAGGAGCCTCCTTTATATTTCCCAAGGCGGAAGCCAATAGTCTTATCCTCCCCGTCCGCGCCCACTGAGATGAGGAACTCGCACTTGTTTCTGTACTGCGTCTGCCAGTATACACAGAGGTTGGACACCATTGCGTTTGAACAACATGGAAAATGCAACCCATAATTGAGCCACAAAAATACATATTGAGCCATGCAAATACATAGTGCTTATAATATACATACCCAAGTAGTCTAAATATAGTTGGTGGACTTCGAGAATGTATTCAACTGTGTCACTTGGTGAGTCTGGTTGGGGGGTATCGGACCCCCTAATACGGGCCATTCAGTCCCCGTATAACCCGCAATAAGTCTGATTTGATTTCCTGTGAGGTTTGGACTGCCAAGGCTACCCTTTGTCACCCATTCTCTTCATAACCTTTATGGACAATTTCTAGGCGCAGCAGAGGTGATTTGGTAACCTCAGTATTACGTCTGGGAAACCTCCCTGGTGAGTGTTAGGGGCATGTCCCACCGGAAGAAAATCCAGGACACGCTGGACATACCCTGTCTCCCGGCTGGCCTGGGAACAGGTGGGGATCCCTCGAAAGGGATGGGCGGAGAGGGAGTCTTCGGTCCTTAGGCTGCTTGCCCCCGCGTCCCGATCCCGGATAAGCAGAAGAATATGGTTGGACGGACAGGCGGATGGATATAATACACATCTTGTTTATTAAACCACCCAGCTCACAAATGTTTGTCACAGCTGTTCTAAATTAACAGCATTGGTAATTATGTTGATGCAATGTTTAATACAACACTATCAAGGAGCCTGAACAGAATTTTTTAATAATGTCATTTATCCACAAAATCTAATTTAAATTAAAAAAAAAAATGCACATAATTCTTGATTGAAATGTCACATGTGTTACTTAATTGCATTCCTGAACAGAAAATGTTTTAGTGATTTAAGGTTATGCTTGATTAATTTCTGTTTTCTCAGAAAATCCCAGTGAGCTGGCTTAAACTTGAGTAGAAAAAGTTGAATTCTGGTTGAAATTACTCATTCCTGTTCAATGAATAGTAAACCACAGAGAGCTCACTGAAAATCAGAGTCTGCATTAAAGATAAGTAATGGCATGGTAATGACATTATCAAAAGGTTTCTGAAAGGTTATTTTTGATAACTATAACAGTTATTTGTAATAAAAGGAAGACAAATATGTCCTGGGTGTCAATTGTGCAGCCGTTTCAATGAGTAAAGATAGCCGACTAAAATCTTCCCCTGAAATTAAAACAATGGGGTGACCACACCGGTCAGAGTCACTGTGTGGGGCCAGGTTCTAACTAATATTGCCAGGCTTTGCTCCTTGAATAAAGACAACGAAAGATCATAACTGAACTCGAGGAATTCTCTCTCAATTCCAGAAATTCAACAATATGCATAGTTTTGACACTAACCTGTGTAGGGGATGGACAAATAGCTTCCAGGGGACAGCACATTCTGTTTTGTTTGCCTTTTACATCAAAGAGCCAGGGCAGCATGGCTTTGTTGGTGCTTGCAATCTCTCTAATGGGGAAACAACACAGAATTAGAGATGACAGATGCAATACAAAAATGATGGTTTCCCACTCTGATGATACTGAAAGTAATTCTGGATTCCTGAGGTTGCTGTGGAATCTTATGACATGCCCTCACTTGGCCAGCCTCTGCAGAACCGCAACCACATCTTGCTCCTTCCTCTTCAGCTGCTCATCGTAGGGAACATTCCACAGGGGAGTCACCACATTGGCAATCTGGACACTCAGCGGCTCCTCCTCCTCCTCCTTCTCGTTCCCTTCTGCACGCTTGGAAGGTGGTTGCCCTCCCACACCTTCTCCCTCCTCCTGCTGCTGCTTCCTCTTCCTCTGGATGGGATCGGCTTTCGGCTTGGCCAGTTTGACACTCAACACCTGGCCCTTCCACTGCATGCCGTGCACCATCCTCATGGCCTTGTCGCGCTCCTCCTCATTCTTAAAGGTGACAAAAGCAAAGGTGTGCTTCCCAAAAAGCTTGATTTTGTGCGGATTGAGGCCATGCTTAGCCAGGAACTTCTTCAGGTCATTGAAGCCAATGAACTTTGGCAGATTCCGGATCTCCACTTTGAAGATCTCAGACGTAAAAAGGTCTTGCTTGATGTAACCATAAATGCTGGTGTCCGAGGCCACTTCACCTTCTCCTGCAGTGCTGACATGATCTGTGGAGTCAGTGAGGGGGTCAGTAGCGTCCCCCTCCTTTTGGGGGGCTGCTTCAGTCACAGGACTTCTACAACGCTCTTCCATGACTCTGCTGCCAATGAAAAATTATGAAATAGTTAAGAAACTCTGATCATAACGTAAGAAACATTTTGAAAACACTGTGGCTATGATGTCTCCATACCGCGGTTCAAATGCCAAGTTTTGGTTATTTAAAGAAAATGAGAGAGATAAATCATTTAAAAACTTTTTTTTCCCCCCACCATCAGTTTTACCTATAAACTATACAACTGATGTAACACTTGATGCATTACTGGAAGAAGAAAAAAATCTTCTCTCGAGGGTAAGTAATAATAAACAACTAAGACAATGCACAAGTTTGCAAACCCTCTTGTAACTGGGAGAGTTTTGAAAAGATTCAGCTTGGTCTCCTTTGTATGACAAAGACCTGGCATCTAACAGGGGCGGGTAGACTTTTATGCCTACTGTATTGTATGTATAAATATGGGGAGCGGTACTATTTTCAGAAAACGTATTTTTAATACATTAGCGTAGCACTGGAACGCAAAATAAGGTGTTGTTCAATTCAGAGAAGCAGCAAAGCTCGGAAGACTTTAGCTGTCATGCAGCCATGACACCAAAGGTAGAAGTTTGAGTATATTTCGACTGGACTTACCTTTTTTGCGCTACTTTTAAACATACACTGACGGTTCAAGTAGCTGCCATATTGATGAAACCACGTGGAGTTGGCTGTGAACTTTGAACTTTCTTAAAGTGATATACGCATTTATTACGGTTTGAGGAGGTCTCGTCTTTCCAATGCTTTTCACGAGTGGAAACCTCAAAGCTATCAGGGACGGTAGGATTGCTATAAATAGTGGTTTGCCTTCAGAGAATAATAAACATAGATAACACCCAAATCATTGGCTCATTTCCTTTCAACAACATGCATAAGTGTTGTTTAATACGACAACCCGACTAAAAAAATATTTAAATGTGTATATTTTTATTTGCAATAAATTATACGAGAAATTTAGAGCATGTACGATACATTAGAATAGAAAAGATCCAACCAGTTAATGTTCGCCATTAATTCGCACAAATTTCTGATCGTGCGTTTACACAAAAAACAGTTCGTGGCTTGACGACTGACGTGAGAACGTGATGACGTATGGGGCAAATTCGGCGCGCGAAACCTGGAACAGGAAGTGAGAGGAGCTGACGGAAAACGGCGGCTAGTTTGTGACTTGAATCGTCAAGTTAACTTCAAAATCTGCCAACATCCACTATATTATGGCTGACCCGAAGGTGAGGTCAGGATTAGTTGGTCATCGAATGTTTTCTGTTTGTTTTAAAATTAGAATTTGTGGAATAAACCCATTATTGGGCGTTTCGCGATTCGCTTAAGTTTGAAAGGAATTTTCGAATCAAACTGCCAATGTGTTGGCGATACGAGAGAAGCTGAATGGCTGCTATACATTTTGTGCATTTTAGAACTAATAACATCCGAAACTTAAAATATTCCAAGAGGTGACTTGACCTTGACGCGGTTTTATGATGGTTTCGTGAGTGTCCAGCCAGTCAGCATGTTAGCGCTAGCTGCCCAAGCTCATCATTAGCATTTTTGGATGCTAATGGCTACATCAGTGCTAACCCGCTGTTGTCACAGGCCTTGGAGCGATTGGTCACTCGTTTGTACCGCCATGTGTTTTGTGTTGTGCCACTTGTGTGACTTGGCGGTGGCTAGGTTGCCTTTGTTCGCCAGGCACAACAGTTGCTAACTGGAACCTGGCTACTGTTAGCATGTGTCGGCCTATTTCCAACATTAGCGGGCAGATTACGCGTTCACGTTTTCAACTATTAGGCCGGCCCAACCAAGCCGCGCCGTACAAGTTGCCGGTAAATCGACTTTTATTGCGGCACATGGCACGTTGCAAATGCACGTTTGCTCCGCACGAGCATTCTCGTGCAAGGCCTTGTTGCCGGACTAGCTAACTTTCGACTAAGTTACGCAAAGTAAAAATAAATAAATGTACAATAGATGCATCTTATTCGTTGTCTGTCTGCCAACCAAATTTGGTGTACATTCAGTAGTCAATGGTTACTTTTTTTCTTTTTAAATGGTAGTTGGTGCCGGCCACTCCTTAGTCTGTGCGGGTTCTGCTAACTTGTCAAGCAAGCATTCGAGAGGGGCACGGACGGTTTTGCTTCATTGAGTCTCTTAAAATGAAATACTGTTTGAAAAATATATATTTTTTAAATATTTTTGTATCATTCTTTAATCCCAGCACAATCTCTACCCCAAATGAGTTTCAAATAGAGAGAGAAATGAGAAATTCATGGAAGAAAGGTGGTTACTTCCATTAATTTCTCACCCACGAGTAGAACTTTCTAATATTATTCTGTGGCCATTAGGATCAGGAAGAGCACGAAACCACTCCGGAAACAGCCGAAGACTCCAATCATGACCCTCAGTTTGAGCCAATCGTGAGCCTTCCTGAGCAAGAAGTGAAAACTTTAGAAGAAGATGAAGAGGAACTTTTCAAAATGTAAAGTAGCCATACTAGTCTGTTGTTCATTTTGATGTTGTATTTTGTCATTCTTGTGGGCATCCTTGATTTCGCAGGCGAGCTAAACTCTACCGGTTTGCCTCTGAAATTGACCCGCCCGAGTGGAAGGAGAGAGGTACTGGTGATGTCAAGCTGCTCAGGCACAAAGACAAGGGCACAATCCGCCTCCTGATGAGGAGAGATCGTACTTTGAAGCTTTGTGCCAATCATCAGAGTGAGTCTAGGAACTGCTTGATCCTCATTTCATACCAAGCATGATTTCGCAAGCCCCATTGTTTTGCATAGGAGGTTTTAGCAAGTGGTGCACACCCATTAGCATCTATATCAGCTCTGGACAAAGTACAGCCCGTGAAGCACATCCGAGCCGTCCACAGTCTCTGATATGTCCTCACAGCCTTCATGAAGTCGAAATAAAACATAAATTATGCGCTGCTTTCTTTTGATGTGCACATGTTGGTGGTGCACACGAACAAGGGCAACAGTTGTCTTCAGTGTTGCCAATGTAGCGATATTTTCACAATCTAGCAACTTTTCCACCCAGTCTGACAGTTTTTTTTTTTTTTTTAATTAAAAGCGAATCGTGACAATGCCAACTTTGGTTAGCAACATTATTATTTCCTGCACAGTGGAGAGAAATGAGCAGATCGTTGTGGATTGTAATGTTTTAGGAGTCCAAACTAAGACTGGTTTGTGGTTTGTTCAAAATGTGAACAGCACACTTTAAAACTATAGAATATAATAGTATAATACAGAAAATAATTAAGGACTGTTTTTGTTTTGATTAAATAGTGATGTTACTGTGCAGGTGTCCTTTTGTGTAATTATATATTGTTTTCTTAATTATAACAAAATAACTACACAATTAGCAGCTTATTAAAACAGCAGTTTTCCTTCCCGGTTCTCCTCACTAGGGTTGCGGGCGTGCTTGGTGCCTATATCAGCTGACTTCGACCGAGAGGCAGGGCACATATAAACAAACAACCATACACACTTATGGGCAATTTAGAGTCTTTAATTAACCTAGCATGCATGTTTTGGGGATGTGGGAGTAAATCGGAGTACCTGGAGAAAACTCACACAGGCAAGGGGAAAGCATGTAAACTCCACACAGGCGAGAAGAGCGAGGCAGATGTGCTAACCAGTCGCTCACCGTGCCGCCACTTATTGCAACAAACCAATTTATTGTTTTATGAAAATATTTAACACAGTCGAGGTTACTGGTCGACAGCCAATCGCGGGGCACTCACATTCACACCTATGGGCAATTTGGAGTCCCCAGTTAACCTACCTTGCATGTTTTTGGGATGTTGGAGGAAACCGGAGTACCCGGAGGAAACCCACGCAGCCACGGGGAGAACATGCAAACTCCACACAGGCGAGGCGATTTGAATCCGGGTCCTCAGAACTGTGAGGCAGACATGCTAACCAGTCGGTCACTGTGCCGCCACTGATCTTTATCGTCAACAAAAAATCAACTATCACAAAAGGATATTGTCTGTTGAGATGTACAAGGGAAAGGAAATGCGTGCTTATGAAGCTAATTGCGGAACAAGCACTCGAATGGCTAACTAAAGTTGGTAAATGATTACAATGTTGTTCATTTTATTAGTACGGGGATCTCATTTGATGTGTGTCCGGCATCCCTGACGCACAAAAATGATGAGGGAAACAAAAAGCTTTGTGAATATGACTCCAGTGACGCACAACATTGCTTACCCACGTACATGTGCAAGGTTCAAATTAAGCGGTCTCGGATTGCGGTTTCCTGGTCAAATTTAGCATTTTGCTCATCAAAAAACACATTGAAAAGCAAAACTGCAAATCGGGGTTACCGTGGAGAGGGTCATGAAGACAGCATATGACGTATATGACAATGCGCTTACGTCACTGATGCATGAATGCGGAAGTGGAGTGTTCGACTGGGAAGTGCCAGGACAGCGGTTAAAAAATGTCACGCCAAATTGAGGAGAGAGTAAAAGGACAAATGGCAAAAGCGTGGTTGCATTTCATAGTGAAATGAAAGGCAAGCTCCCCGTTTGTCGTAACAGACCTTTCTCTCCGCCGAGTACGATGCCGCGTCACGGGACCCGAGATGCGAAGGTGAAGCGCAAATCGGTGAGCTTAACGTTAGACTACTTTACTAACATAACATTAGCAATGCAGGCTGCGAGGTGTCTCTTTTAATTAAGAGTACCGTCAAATGTGTGGCTATTGTTTTTTGTTTTGTTGTTGTTTTTTTTTTCTTTCTTTCCCATGACAAAGACAGTACAACCCAACCACACGATGCATACCGTGTGCCTTTTGTTCAGTGTAGTCACTGTGTGACATATGGCCTATCTGATGATCCGTAAGTGGCAAAACTGAGTTAAGTAAGTAAAAATGCACAGCCATGAACTTAATGTGTTAATATGTCTCTAAATGCTAGCTGGTGAAGTGAAGATGCACAAAGGCTGTTAAGTGGGAAATTCCCACTGGGAGCTCTTATTAAAAGTGCATATAATATCTGAAACACCATTATGAACCAAAACGAAGGTTTTGAACAAACATAACCTCTAAAAAGGTTCAGTTAACATTTGTTAAATTAAAAAATGTTAAACTGTTTGAGATTTAACTGTTGTGTCGAGATGTCAAACAGAAAAGGGGAAACTCAAGACTTTATTTTTATTAAGTTCAGCACTTTATCTGAACACGTATAGCTTTCTTTTTATTTATTTGCTGTTATTGTGAAATGCAGCCCTACTTTTATTTAGTAAATGAGAAGACATTAAACAGTTGTGCTCATGTTTGAGTACCAGGTCTTTATTATGCTCTTATATCATTATCTCAGTGGCATAAAAGAAATCGATACTATCGTTTATCTTGAAAGTTTTGGGGAAAATATGTTTTTCAAAAAATAAATTATCGTGGCAGGCCGAAGCACATAGTAAATTGATAGTGAGCAAGAGCAATGGATAACACAAAAATAGAAGGATTACTGTATCTGTATTCCGTGACAAATTGCAAGGACTCATTGTTCCAGGGCTGAGACTCATTGTTTCCGTGACATGTGCATCCCGGGACTCACATATGTTAATAAAACTATTTGGCATTACAATAGTTATTTATCTTGTGTCCAACCCATGTTCATATGGTCCCCGTCTTCTGAATAACAGTTGTACCGATGATGGAGTTGAAGCCCAACGCTGGCAGCGACAGAGCCTGGGTGTGGAGCACACTAGCAGATTATGCCGATGAAGAACCCAAACCCGAACTTCTGGCCATACGCTTTTTAAATGCAGAAAGTAAGCCCATTTTCTGTTTTTAGTCCAAATCTGCATCCTGACTTTGGGTTTTGTTTAGTTGAATATGGTTTGATTGAATGAGCACAGTTTGGTAATGTGGATAAGCTCTGTTCTCTCTACAGACGCTCAGAAGTTCAAAGTGAAGTTTGATGAATGCAAAGATGTGGTCAGAAACAAACTAGAAGGATCAGGTATGCAAGATATAGTTTTCCTTTCCTAAGTTGTCTAAATTATTGGCGTGTTAGTGCTAACATTTATATTTGTGATTATCCTACTCCAATAATGCTTTTCTTGCTCAACACCCATGTAGAGTTGAAAAATGTGCTTCTTTTAAAAGTACCGTGTGTGAATCAGGTATAAGATTTGTTCATGTTGCATCTTGGATCATTTGGTGTTGACAGCAGACACACTCTGTTCTTTGCTGCTAACGCCAGCTCAGGACTTTTTCTGTCTGCTACATGAACTTGCAGAATGGAACACATGTGACTGGGTTGCGCCAAATCCTGTCTCACTTTGTTCTGCTACACCACAATTATCACACATTCTCCATCACGAAGATTATGAATCGGTCTCTGTGATCAATCAAATGTTCCTCACTGTGAGATGTTGAAGCTGTGCTTGTGAGAGACATGCATTCTAACGTGAATATTTCCCCCGATGGCATGTTTCATTGTTTTCGCCACAGACAACACTGGTAGTGCAATCAAAGTGGCAGAGAAACTGGAGGAGCTCTCGGTAAAAGACAAGAGAGAAGGTGAAAAGGAGACGGAGAAGAAAGAGGAGGTGAAGGCCGAGGAAAAGAATTGAAGCAAGAACTTTCTATACCGGTCTTTAAAGTGATCAGTTTTCCTCCTTTTCTACAATAGACTCTAAATGAACTGAATTTGGACACTTGATGTATTAGTTTTTTTTAATGATTTGTTTTGCCTCACAAGTCCTTGATACCACTTTGAGAACCAATCAAAGTAGTGAAGTTATGAAAATGAAACCCCCACGCCCTTTCTTCTCCAATTGCTTCAAAACACCAGTGGATTGCCATACTTTCCAATTATGGTCAAAACTTAAATGTTACTTGTGACAAACTGTGAAGAGGCTTGTGATAGACATAATTCCCACATTGGGGTGTTATTTTTGTTTTTTTTTTTGTAGGGAGAGGATAATGTAGCCTGCTTGTTAGCAGCACAGGGTCAGGGACCAGGTGTCATGGAAGAGCATTTTCTGTTACATCCCATGATGCAATTCAGCGGGCCTTCTTGCCCCGTCCATGCTTCCGCTGTTCCTGGCTTCAAGTAAATAAGTGACTTGTCAGTGGAGGCGTGTAGAAGTAGTTCTTGCCAGGCCCATTGTCATCACATGTGTGGCGCCAATAAGCGGAGGGTCACACGACGGTTTACGGCCATCAGATGCACTTAGCTGATTTATTTTTATTTTTTTTAAACATCTGAAAGTTTTTAAGTCCAAAGTCAACAGTTCTTCAGTTTGCTATAGAGCCACTAAAAATTAAGTTCCTGACCAGGAACTCTCTACGTAACATTCCGTGACTACGCATGTAAAATCTGCCCCTCGCCATCTTGCTCACCTCCATTTCTTCTCACCATTTCTGAACCTCGAAAATGCATCCAAGTGCCAGTGCATCTGTAAATACTTGTACATGGATGAAATGTTGCTTCTCATTTGCACTCAATGATTGGAAATGTTTCCTCCACTTTTGAATAAAACACTGTCAACCACCTTTGCATCCATATGCGCATTCTTGTAAAAAGCGCAATTAAGTATTTACTGGTTGTGTTAACTGCATGTTGATTTTCCCACTACTTTTGTTAGTATTGCCTGGAAAAGAAAACACATTTTCAAAGAATTTGCTGAAATGACACTTTATTGATTGCTCAGGTTTAATGGAAATATTTATAAACAAAAATAACATCTATATTATAGTCTTTAATACAATGAACTCCATATTCAAGTGTTTGAAAAGAAAATTAGCTCTGGGTTGATGGGGTAGTATCATTGACTGTTGGCAACATTTTGGGACCTGTAGTCAAGTCCATTTGCCAAAATACAGTTGGAACAATGGCAGTATTAAGGAATGACACCGGCAGTGTGTATGGTCAAATTGGTTTGGAAGTCCCAATGGGATTCTTAAACAATGTTTAAAATTACGACTCTGTAGCTAATTTTATAACGCCCTTCTGACCAAACTACCAGATAAATTCAAATTTAAGGTAGACTTGTTTCACATATGTGGCATCACTGTATACCTGGTGTGGGCCTTGGATTACTTTAAGGGAACAATGGATGAGTCTGACAAACCAAATATTGGTGTTAAGTCTGGTATATTTCAAATTCAGTTAGCCCAAACAGCATATGGACAGAACATGACTGGTCTAAAAGTTGGGTTGGGGTGGCGGGGGACAGTACTCTTGAAAGACAAAGGGGAATTGAACATCTCAATGCAAATCTAGGGAAATGCATCACTGATGCCATGCTCATCCAATATGGACTGGCTGTGCAACATCTGACTCGATATTTTTTTGTTCCGTTCACCTTTTAATACACTATATATATATATATATATATATTTTTTAAACCATGTTACATTACTGCTTTATAATCTTGTGCTGAAGAACCATTTTGAGATACAGGTGTATCAAAAAATAGCAACAAAAAAAAAAAGTTTCTTTACATTGGCATTGGTGGAAGTCAGTTCTTCCATGAGCCCTTCTGGCTGAATTGTATAATTTATCACACTAAAATAACTAAAATGTCAGGCATCCAGTCTACAAAATCAAACAATTATTCAAATGTTCGGTTTATTAAGCAAAAGCAACTGACTTTTAAAAAAAAAAAAAAAAAGGGAATGGGTGTTATTTACAATCCTGTATCACTAAGCTATTCCCATTCTATTATAAACAAACAAACCAGACAACGAATACTAAAACAATTCAATTTGGCTGTGAATTGTTGGGTTTTAAACTTAAGTGTGAGGTAATCTGATGTTCCAGAAGAAGCCTGCATCTTTCTGAGTCCAGCGGAAGGCGAGCAGAGTATGTCTTTAACTCCTTAAAGACACTGCATCAAATTAAACCACTGCTGGTTGCATCCATACCTGGGGGAAAAAAAGTCTGCAGGTTTCCTTTAAGGGGCCTGGTCGTGAAGCACCTGAACGTGTAGAATTATTCTCCAAGTGGGGAGGTTCTCACACTTGGAAAAGTATTATTCTCAGGCTGATGATGTCAAAAAGTTTTTTTTTTTTCTTCAGTGGCATTTTATTCCAGCTGAAGTAGTGTCTGGAGCATAAAAGTACAGTACAGAACATTTGGACCAGGTTACATGATTATAGCAAAGAGGAGGTCCAATCAAATGACCAAGATAAGGACCCCCCACCCAACACAGAGTAAAACACCCCTCATCAATACAGAGGAGCAGTTGATATTTGGACTCGCACACAATTAGGCCAAAGAGAACCACTTAGAAGCAGACTGATCCTGTGATTGGACAATAACAACAAAACCAAGCTCCTGCTTCTGGATTCTACAGTTCACAAAAAAATAAATGCAGTTCTTCTACTGAAGGTAAATTCGGCATCCTTGCTCACACTGAAATCTCATAGGTGGTGCCTTCCACCCCAGTCACCCTTTTCACGTTACCGTGGCGATTGGGACTAGCTGTGACACCCTTGGCACTCGGGTGGCAATCCATCTGGCCATTAACTTTCATGGCCTCTCTAAATGGAAAGAGAAAAGCAACAAATGGGGTTCAACTCACAGATTAAGAGATTCAACACAAGAAAAAAAATTACTGCTCTATGGACAGCGAAGAAAAATGGACGAAGGGTTGGCGCAACATGCCTCAGTTGTCCAGATGGAATGGAAATACAGATGCAAGAGTGTTGGAAATGAATGACAATGTGAGATGAGCATGTAAAGCATGCAAAAAGAAGAAGGAATGGAAAGTCACACAACTTTATTAATCTGACAATCATGAAAGAATACAAAACCTTTATCTAAGGCAAAAAAATAATAAATTCATGGAACACATTTATGAAGTCAGACAGGACTTAAGGATAAATAAACAACCGGACAAACAGTATACTTAATGCTACATGCTAGAAAGAGGTACAGACTACAGCTCATTAAACCAATGGGAGCAGGGCTTCAGGAGGGCATAGCTGTGTAGGCCTCCAGCCCACGCCCTGGCTACGGGCATGCATGCAGTACCAGAGGGCTAGGATTCATACCTTGCCCCCCCTAGACGAGGTGAGTCCATCCTCTCCTGGGCACTCATGTATGACAGTTTGTGGTGGGAGTAGGAGGGAGATCGGGGCACGGCAGGGGGGTGAGGGTGGTGGCCAGGGGAGCGATAAAGGCCCTCGGGGCCCGACACCCTTCTGTGGTTGTTGTTGGTGCTAATGTGATCTGTGTGTAAAGAGCTGGATGAAGTCCTGGGTGCTCGCCCCATAGTGGCGCCAGCCTGGCACAATACAGGGGTTCTCTGGCTGTAGCTCAGCCCGACCCCCATCAGGTTGTCCCTGGACCCTCCGTAGGCCGGAGGTGTTGGGCCTCTGGAGCCGGCGCAGCGAGGCCCATCTGGGTAGCAGGGGTTGGGTGGAAGGCCATACCCCCCTGAACTTTCAAACACAACAGAGTCCTGGGCGTAGATATGCGTCTGGGAATGCCCGTGTAGCATGTGTCGCTTCTCTCTCGCCTCCATCTCCTTCCGCTCTTGGATGGAGGCCATGATTGTTTGGGAGAGGTTGTCGTAGCGCACCGGGGATGGGTCCCTGTCCCGTAGGTGAGGGGATTCACGGCCCGCCCCCCTCAATGACATAACTGGACTGTAAGTGGCGGCAACCTGTTGTCTCTGCATCTCAGGTTCCCGCATGTGGCACATTTTGGTGGGCAGGTAGGGCGACTGGAACCCCACCGGAGGCATCCCACTGTGGGCCAAGCACTCACTGGCAGTGGGTGGGGTGGTATTGGGGTTCAGCAGGCTGTCATAGGATAGGCTTCCGTTACGGTTGGAGAGCGCGTTGGGAGAGAAGACATTCTTATAGGGGGTAGAGGTGACCTTCTGGGGCTGCAGACCCACGAGCTGACCCTTCTCTGAACGTTGGTGAGCCTGCTTCAGGCTAAGAGTCAGAGAATTGAGCGGGTCGGAGTCCAGCTGGAAAGGGGAAGATTTGAAAGTGCGATGAAGAGGAGCATTAGTGTACTCTGGCAGATCTAAGTTTGGCTCAGATCGGTAGTCGTGACCACGAACACCCTCTTCCAAAATGGCTGAGGAATTTTGGTCATCGGGCATGACAATCTGACGAGCAAGCAGAATACATGACTGATAAGAACTTTTCTCTTTTTGCAATTTCTAGATATGAATAAACTACACCACAATACATCTGACTGATCATTTTACCTTGTCCCCTGCAGTATGATAGTGGACTTTGGGCATGGTGCCAAAGGAGGGTCTGAATTTGTACATGGCCGGAGTGGAGGGGTGGGTCTTACCAGACAGAGAGCTTTCTATAATAAAGACAGAGAACAAAAAATACCTGTATGCGACAATTAACACGATCACATTAGCCATTCCAGCATTGACAAACAGCTAAATATTAGTGGCAACAGTTATTGTTACAATTCGGGATGGGCAAGTTTCGATACCAGGTGTCGGTATTGGGCCGACAAAGCATCGGTACTCATGAAGGCTGCCGATACCGATCATGATACTTATGCAATAATATCTGACACTGAGGACGTCTTCCCCGCCAGTAGTTGACAACACACCGTTGGTGGTTTGACACATTGACGAATCATCATGTGTCAGAAAGAAAGCAAGAATGGTCTTTGTTCAGAAGTATTTGTCATTGTGTTCATTGAAATGTTATGTATCAAAAGCACTAATTGTTTTATGTTAAAAAACAGAAAATCGAATTTTAACTGTTCAATTCAATCATTTTTTTTAATCCCCATTGTCAAATTCATTGACGTGTGTTTGGACAAGTGATGCAATACATAAAATTACCAGCAGGTTGTAATGTTGCTCCTTGGGAATGCGTAAACCGTTCCCGCCCTGACATAATGCACCAAGACACAGAGGGAATTCACCGTAGGTGTGTTAATATAAGATTAATGACGATGATATTTCACAAGATTAAAATAAAACATAAAAGTTTTCACAAGATTAAAATAAAAGCAACAGATCACAATTGCACATACATAATTCAGAAGCCTGTGATTTACACTCCACAGATACTTCCAAGGTACACTTGCACAATCTGTGAAATAATGCAATAAAAGAGCCGCATTAAAAAGTACCCTTTAAAACGACCATTTAATGATATGTTAATGATTGTGGTTATTGTTTTTGCAGTGGTGTAAAATTGCACTGCATTATACAGAGAGTTGTTCATAATCTTTTGGTTACATTATACATCTTTTCAGTTCTTGTGGGTGTAATGGGCAGCTGTCCAAGTACGAGTCCAAATAATAAATGATGACTGACGGTGGAATGAGATGTATTTTAGTGGTTCTTACCCTCACTGGACGTCAGATGGTTTTTCAGCTGGTTGTACCGGTCAGCTTTCGGTGGCAATGGTGGCTGCGTTTCTTTGTCATCCAGGCCATCGAGGCTTCTTTTGGACTATGTGGAGGAGAGCAGAGTGTCAAGAACATCCGAAACAGGTGGCTGTACAGAGGTGAGCTCGAGACCCGTGTGCGTCGGTGCAGTGCCTTCGGTTCGGTTAGGCTGATACTGATATAGTGATGTCGAAACGTAATCGCACCCAACAAACATATCATAGCAATCAAACAATAAGGGCGGGAGGCGGGTTACACAGTGTGTCCAGCCAGGTCAATCGTTAGAAGGTAAGTAGCATGTGGTAGTAATAAAGTAAAAAAAAAGGGGGGGGGGGGGAGCTATCCTAATGTCAGATGACGAGGGTCTCCTGGCCAAAGGCGTAACTGCATAATGTCCCAAAACTGCGACCGATCCTCACCAAATTGTAGACTTCCCTATTTGTGCCCGCTTACACCTCTGAAAATATTGGAACAATCGTCCCTAGATTTTTTATTTTATGGACGTTAAGCATTTTCCTCGCCATAGACCAAGTGTGTCAAACACATTTTTGTCACGGGCCGCATACTTAGTGTATCCCCTCATAGGTGCCGTTATGACTGTGAAACCATAAAAATCTCAATCAATTGCTGCATTTTAGCAAGAAACAAAGTCGACGCACATGATGTGCCTTCACGGCCCACATTAAACGATCTGGCCCCTGGGCCTTGAGTTTGACACCTATGCCATAGAAGATCATTTGAGAAAAAAGGAATACACGTACGGTTCCATAAAATACATCCATCCATCCATTTTATTTATCGCTTCTCCTCACAAGGGTCGCGGGCGTGCTGGAGCCTATCCCAGCTATCTTTGGGCGGGAGGCGGGGTACACCCTGAACCGGTCGCCACCCAACCGCAGGGCACATAGAAACAAACAACCTTTCGCACTCACATTCACAACTACGAGCAATTTAGAGTCTTCAGTCAACCTACCACGCATCTTTTTGGGATGTGGAAGAAACCGGAGTGCCCGGAGAAAACCCACCCAGACGGGGCCAGCATTTGAACCCCGGCCCCCAGAACTTTGAGGCAGATGTGCTAACCAGTTGTCCACCATGCCGCCGTAAAATACAATTACATAAAATTGAAAGAGTAGAGTAGAGTGCAAGAAATATCATTTAAAAGTGGAAATGCTCTAAAAAGCATGAGTAAAAAGAAGAGTTTTTAACCTGGACTTAAAAACATTCACAATTGGGGCTGACGTCACTTCTGTTGGCAACTTCCTCCATTTGTGTGTAGCATAATAGCTAAATGCTGCTTCACCTAAACCGTTTAGTGATTTATAGATCAATAGCAGAACTTTAAAATCTATTCTAAAGCTGACTGGAAGCAAGTGTAAAGACTTTAGAATTGGAGTAATATGCTCTGACCTCTTTGTTCTGGTCAGAACCCGAGCTGCAGCATTCTGAATGAGCTGCAGCTGTTTAATGCTCTTTTGGGGGAGTCCAGTCAGAAGACTATTACAATAGTTAAGTCTACTTGAGATAAAAGCATGGATGAGCTTCTCCTGGTCTGCTTGACACATGCAAGCCTGGATATGTTCTTCAGATCGTAGAAGGCAGTTTTAGTAATTGATTTGATATGACTGTTGAAAGTCAGGTCGGAATCTATCAGACCACCGAGGTTTCTGACTTGGTCTTTGGTTTTTAAAGAGAGTGACTCCAGTTGTTTACTAACAGCAATTCTCTTTTATTTATTGCCAAACACAATTATCTCAGTTTTGTTGTGGTTTAATTGAAGAAAATCTTGTCTCATTCAGATATTTATCTGTTTTAGACAGTGACGCCACCGCAATTGAGCTGTAGTCATCTGGAACCACTGCTAGATATAACTGCGTGTCATCTAAATAGCTATGGTAGTCAAAATTAAAGTTCTGAAGAATTTGACCCAATGGAAGCATATGCAGGCTGAACAGGAGGGGTCCAAGAACTGACCCTTGAGGGACCCCATCGGTCATTGCCATTCAATGAGATTGAACACTTCCAATGGTTACAAAATAACTCCTTTCCTCCAGGTAGGACCTGAACCATTTAAGGACTGTTCCATTTAGTCCTACCGACGTTTCCAACCTGTTCAGGAGTATATTATGATCTACCGCATCAAAAGCCGCATTGAGACCAGAATTGACACCTTTCCCGAGTCAGTATTCATTCATCTACCGTTCCGCTCATCCTCACTTGGGTCGCGGGCGTGCTGGAGCCTATCCCAGCTATCTTTGGGCAGGGTACACCCAACCCAACCGCAGGGTGTCAGTATTCAACCTTATATCATTTAGCACTTTAAGATAAGAGCACATTCTGTAGTGTGATGAGTTCGGAAACCTGATTGAAATTTGTCAAAGAGTCCATTTAAGATCAAGAAATTGCTGAGTTGATTAAAAATAACTTCCTCAACAATCTTGGCGATGAAAGGGAGATTTGAGATGTGTTTATAACTTGCAAACATGGAAGCGTCCAGAGTTCTATTATTTTTTTATTTTTTTTAGCAGAGGCTTAATGGCAGCTACTTTAAGAGCTTTACGAAACTCGCCTGACTGAAGTGATCGATTGATCGCTCCAAAGGCAATTGGTTTTTTACCAATTGCTTCAAAATGTATTGATATTATTGGAAATGACTGCCAGTTTCTTTTTCTTTTTTTTGAGGAAAAATACATAACATCAACTTTAGTGACATATGGACCATTAAGACCCATACTTTCTTTAAAGGTTTAAGGTATGTTTACTTTTTAATTGTTTGTATACAATGTTTGTCTCTGGAGTGCGTGCCTACCTATAGAGTGCAAAATTACACAACCAAGTACAGTTTTGCATCAACTCACAGCGTTATCACTGTTAGCTTATGATTAACAGCACATACAGCGCCATGAAAAAGTATCGGCCCCCTTCTCATACTGAATCCGATTGAAAAGCAGTGGCATGACCTTAAAAAGGCTTTTTCCTGCACGAAAATCCTCCATTTTTGCTGAATTCAAATAATTCTACAAAGCAGAGTGGGCCAAAATATCTCAACAGAGATGTGATAGACTCATTGCCTGTTATAGAAAATGCTTGATTTCAGTTGTTGCTGGTGAGGATGGCACAGCTAATTATTAGGTTGAGGACGCCATTACTTTTTCACACAGGTCCAAGTAACTTTGAATTGTTTTTTTTTTGCCCTTAATAGATGAACTTTTTCAGTAATTCATTCAGTATTATGTTGTGCAATTGCACAGTGTGCAGAATTATTTTGATCCGGTTACATAATATACTGCAATAACTGTCCCGCGGTAATGTTCTTGACAAAATTCTGAAAATATGCAAAGTCAGGCACATTGGGACAAATTGTTCTGAAAGTGAATTTCGATAGGTTGACAGGTCTGGTTTAGTCACAGACTTTACCAAAGAGTGTTTTGCTGTTCTTTTCATAGAAATTGTGTTAAGGTGTACAAAACAGGAAAAGCAACCCAAAACCTTTGACCCGAGAAATTAATTTAAAAGGTCAGAGACCTATTAAAACATAAAGCTATTTAATCAGTAAATTAGGTCAATCTTGTCTTTTGTCGAGCAATAATTTTTGGCCATCAGTGACCTGATTATATTTTAGTAGTTCTGTGAATCTCAACTGTCTCCAGTGCGATTCTGAAACAAGTAACTAGTAATGGCAGTAGCATAGTAAAGCAAAGTAGCTTGTACAGGAGAGGGTATCAGGGAGGCACATGCTGCAATTACAGTATGTTGAAATAACTAAAAAAGCTTTCGATTGAGTACAAAAAGGGCGGCACGGTGGCCGACTGGTTAGAGCGTCAGCCTCACAGTTCTGGGGACCCGAGTTCAATCCCCGTCCCCGCCTGTGTGGAGTTTGCATGTTCTCCCCGTGCCTGCGTGGGTTTTCTCCGGGCACTCCGGTTTCCTCCCACATCCCAAAAACATGCATTAATTGGAGACTCTAAATTGCTCGGAGGCATGACTGTGAGTGCGATTGGTTGTTTGTTTCTATGTGCCCTGCGATTGGCTGGCAACCAGTTCAGGGCGTACCCCGCCTCCTGCCCGACGACAGCTGGGATAGGCTCCAGCACGCCCGCGACCCTTGTGAGGAGAAGCGGCTCAGCAAATGGATGGATGGATGAGTACAAAAAGCTCACCTTGGAGCTGATAATAGTGCCATGGATGCCGTTGTCATTGACCTTGACGGTGATTTGCCTCTCTGAAAGGTCTGGTCCGATAAACGGCGGTTGAATTTTGATGTGGGGCTTCTTTCGTGGGTCCAATATGTACCTGCACAGGAAGAGATGATATGCGTGATCACACTGATTTGTACCACCAATAATTGTAGCATTGCTACACAAATCATATTTTGACACAATCAGAGGAACAATATATGTACTATTGTATCTACTGAAGCCCAGCTGATTTTGGGCAAAAGGCAGGTGACTGGCGAACTGTCAATCACAAGGCAGACACACACTCATATTTACAGCATCACTGAGTGGGAACGGAACCCACGCTGCCTGTCACGCGAAGGAACCATTACACTGCCAGTGACCAACACAGGTACAGCTCAATACATTTGAAGATGGTAGAAAAGTTCATTTATTTCAGACAGTTCTCATACATTATATAGAGTCATTAAACACTTGGGAAAATTTCATTTCATTTGCTGTAAGCTCTAATCATCAATGTTTTTAATATATTGCAAAAATCATGAAATACTTCATGCTGAGTGCAGTGCATCTCAATAATGTTTCACGTTTTGAATTGAACTACCTAACTAAATGAACCTTTTTATACTATTCTACTTTATATGTACACGCGCACACACACGCACATCCATGCATGAAAAGCATCTTACCTTGGCCCCAGAGGACTGCATAAGACGTACTCCACGTTGCCACAGCAACCTTTAGTGAAGGGATTTACTCCTCCACGAAACTTGCCCGTTACCTGAGGAACACAAAACCTTGCTGAGAGTTTCGAAAGTCAGCCGTCCGACACACGCGCATTCTTCCAGGGGACCCATGCTTCAGTATAGAAAGATAATATTGAATAGATCATCACCGTTCCTTTTCGTTTTAGTTCACGATTGTATTTTAGAGCCCTATTAATCGATTGCGTCTCCTCACTTGTTCATTTGTGGTTCGACCTCGAGCCACAAGCACCATGTGGAAACCCGTGAGACCCATGACGGGAATAAAGAAAAGTCCAGCGATACACATCACCACCAATCTGGGCATTAAACAGTTAAGGTGAAGAAAAATATAAGATGTTTACCACCGATCCAAACTGGTAGCGAAAGTGGTAAGATGAGCGTTTAAAGGATACGTGACGGTGGTGTGCAGAGCCCCCAGTCTCTCCCGGTGGTGGAGCACAAAGATGAGGCCGAAGGAGAAAACGCCCATCATGTGGATGCTCAGAGACAGCAGGAAGAGAAAGAAGTAGCGGTAGTTTCTCCGTCCAATGCAGTTGTTGACCCATGGACAGTGATGGTCAAAGTCCTGAGAATAAGGAACCCGTTCTTCATCAAATCTACAATCCCTGGATGATTATTTCCACTCAGCACTTTTAACAAACCAATGACATATTGTACATATAGGCAAAGATATGTACAGAAAATATGGCTCTTAACCATACAGTACATAATGTACATATTCTAATCTACAGCATGCTATAATTGCGTCTTGCTGTCCGTAAATATGCATTTATAGTCACATACACGCGCGTATACACACCCACCTCAACACAATTGTCACAGACACTGCAGTGTGAGCAGCGAGGCGGCCTGTAGAAGTGACAGGTGGCACACCACTTCATCCGAACCTGAATGCCCTTGATCTCCACATTCTTGTAGAGAGGCGCTCGGAAGTCGTCGTCTTTGTCTTCATCCTCGTCCGCTGTGCATGCATGATCACACATTTAGGCAAAGGCTGTTTGAGCTCCTTCCTCACTTTATGCGAGAATAGAGAACTCATTATTGTCACTGGTTAACAGAAAGTCGACCTCTAATGTTGGCTGAGAGGCAACGTGCGTCTATTTAGCCAAAGCCCCCCAGGATGAAACATGGCAGGAGCACAGTTAACAAAGTAAACCACAGGCAAACGAAAAAAAATACAAAAATGTAAATGTTTTACCACAGCTAGGCTACCTGACGCACGTACAGAATTATTCAAACCGCGAGATTAGCTGCTTTGGTGCAGTTCTCTCGGGCACCGGTTCCCAATCTTTCTTTGCACGGCAGTCTGGTTCCACGTAAAGACATTTTTTTGCCAGTCCATCGAAGCAAGACAGATGCCCATGCCCCACGCAGTCCATTCAGTACGTTCACTCAAAAGATTGGTTCGTTCGACCGAGTTGTTCATGAACAACACTACTTGAGCCCCCCCCCTAAAAAAAAAAATAAAAAATTCAAAAGGAAAATGCTCAGTCATATACAAAAGCACACTAATACAATCAAATTGGGTGCGCTTTTAATACTTTCAATGCGCATGCGCACCTGCACAACACTTAGGTGCACCCCTGACAACACTGCTTATTTATGACGTAACAATGGCGACTTTTTACTTTTAGTCCTTACTTTTGAACATAAATATCTGTACTTTCTACTCCTTTCCATGTTAAAAAAGGAGGTTGTTACTTTAAAAACCTTCGAAGGTTAGCGGAAACACAGCGTAAAACAACGGGGGTGGGAAAACTGCCGACTTGTTACAGCGTTTTTTTGTTTTTTGTTTTTTTTAAATAGACCTTAATTCCTATAAAAGGAATATCTTCAAATGGCGGGTATTGTCTGCCGTTTTTCCCCTCACGTTTTAAGCAGTTCCAAACAAAATTATTATGCAAACCCGATAAAAGGACATCAAAGATGATCAAAATTAAATAGAAAAAAAACAGTGATGGAAAGGGACCTTTAATATTTACTTTAATAATAAAGTAATTTCTTTATTTAAATGCTACTTGTAGAAAACTGAGCAATTAAAAAAAAAAAAAAAAAAAAAGTAATAACAAAATCCTCCCTTCTTCTTAATTCCCCTTATTGTATCTAATATTCAGGAAAATATCCAAATGAACTGATGAAAAGGGTTTACTCCTCTGTACAGCATTCATCTTAGAGTTGGTGTGTTTGTGCATGCAGTTAGATTAAGTACAGGATATTATTTTGCATAAAACCCAAGATTTGCATTTTCTGCGACCGCTTTGCTCAATAACTCTTGCAAGGTGAAAGGTTGTTCGTGAAAATTAAACTATTGACTTGACCGAAATATAGCGGATGCTGAAAACACATGAAAAGGCTTTGTCATCTTCATTATACAGTACATTTGTGGACTGAAAAATGCTAACTAAATGAGGTAGAAATCTGCTATATACCATACATGGCTCTTAGAGTTTTGGGATAGCACTTCCCACAGAAATACATGCACTGGATGAAAGATAATTACTGCTATATGGGAAGAGGCGATTGTTCCTCTTGACAGGTGCTTATCATCCACGAGCACATCACAAACACCGCCCGGAGGGGAGAGTTCTATCTCCACTGTTTAAACCTGGATAGACTCACTGCTTAAATTAGTCCAGTCTGTCTTTAAATATGTGAAGCATGTTAAGGCTTGTAAAACATCGGGGGGTTATGACTAGTAGACCAAACATCGTGTGTAATCTCAAATTAAATCAGGTCTGAATAATTTAGTAGGATTTTGAACAGAAAGCAATGCGTTGTTATTAAACTAAAAACCAAGACAATTTCAGTTGCTTCTTAAGTGACATTAGTACTAAATGTAGCAACTGTTCAGTACAACACGTCTGTAAACATGGAGCTCGAATAAGCACAGTGATACATACAGAGAGCTGCACACAAACCTCGAGGGTAGACACCAGGGTCCATGAAGGTCGCCATGCTGAAGTTGGCCAAGACAAAGAGGAAGACGAGGCCATTGTAGAGAGGCACGATAGGGGAGATCACTTTGGTCAACCAGGGGCACCTGAAGGAACAAATGTCGACATATTCAAAAACACACATCAATACACTTTGATGTTCCGATCCTCTGAACGTCTCTGAACGACGCGCGATCAGTCAATGCACTTTAAGTGAGCCCTTGTTCTTGTTTTGAAATGATCAATAACCATCATGGGTAACACGATTCCAGGGAGTGAAACAGTACAGGGTGAAGTGGCTAGATTTCAGAAAAACAGACATAACACAGCAGTGACACGAAATACAGAAATGTCTTTTAGAAAAGTAGACTACATTGACAAGACATCCCTAAATAAGCTCCGTCTGTTCAAGACAATATTGAAATGAGTTGGCGCAGTACAGTGTTTGTGGAAAACTGGCCCAAAGTACACTCTGTATGAAACGATATCCATCCATCCATTTTCTGTGCCGCTTATCCTCACTTGGGTCGTGAGTAAGGTGGACCCCAAGGATTAGTTCCCAGCCAATACGGTTTTATGAATTCTTAATATCTATTAGAAACCTATCATGAAATGTTTTCCAAGCTTGAGTCGCAGACAGCATACCTCATCTGACCTCTGCGCAGGGTTCACTTCCCACTCATTGACAAATTTATGAATCTGAGTGGGAATGGTTTCTGTCTTAATACTGTGTTTGACTGGCGACCGGTGCAGTGTCTCTGTGAAGTCTGCCTTTCACCTGATATCATCTGGGATAGGCTCCACTCCCCGTGACCCTGAACAGGATACGCATATAGCTCCGTGGTTCTCAGACGTTTTACACAAAGTACCAAAAAAAAATAAAAAATAAAAAAAAAACAGTGCTCTGCGAGCACCACTATCATGCCCAACATTAAAATACAGGAGCACAGTAAACCTAAGTGCACTTAAACATAGTAAAATTAAAATCTGTACTTAAATAATGATTCAATTAGAATATATTACTCATAAGGTCAATACAAATTGTACCTCAATACATCTTTGAAAACAAACTGTTCTAAAAGTTTAAATGCATTGATTGAATGATTGATTGTACTTTCAGGTACACCTCACGGCACAATATCTGCATCGACCTGATTAATCCTTGTGGCCATCTAAAATAGATCCATGTATTTTCCATTTGTTTTCCCTGACTGATGACCTGAGATCCTTCGATTTTGTAGATGTAAGCATATGTAGCATCAAAAGCTAGACAGCATATTGTCCCTATTATGCTGCTGCATAAGAAAATCTAAAATATTAGAACGACACCACTGCAAACTGCAACCACGATAATCAAACGTATTGTCAAATCACATTAAATCAACCAAATTGAGCATTATCGTCATGGTAAAGGCTGATTTATTTTTTTATGCAACTATTGTATTTTTACTTTTTCTCAGCTTTTTGTTGAGGCTGTCCAAAGTGGAACAAAAGCATGAATTCTCTGTGGTAACTAAAATGCTTTCAAACATATGATGACGAGGTAACAGAGCGGTTACAATCAGCGTTGAAATCGCCTCATCCGGCCCGGCATGCCAAGGCAAAAGAGGAGCATATAGACAACATTGATGCAAAGGAATATAAAAGAAATGAAAATCATATTTCATCTCTGGCTTTTGAAGAAAGAGGAGAGGAATGGCAGAGAAAAGGAGGCTTAAAGAGGAATAATCCAAAGCTTCATCTTCATGCTGGCAGAGTGATACATTGCCTCCATGTGAACCACAGTCAGATTGATATGAGTTAGCAAATTAAAGCAAATATATATATATATATATATATATATATAGAGCGAGAGAGAGAGAGAGAGAGAGAGAGAGAGAAAATATGGTTATCCCAAATACTACAATCTGTGCGAAGGTTTAAGACAAAATGCAGCTAAGACGTTTTACTAATGTTCAGAAAAATATTCAGTCAAGTTACAACCATGATACTGTCCCCTTCTAAAAGCAATTTTCGTATCCCACAGCTGTATGAAACTTGATGAGAACACAGCAATGCACTAACAGGGCGACTGAAGAATGTTACCAGTGACATTGGACTGAATGACTGCTGACATGTATTCAGCTCATGACATTATTGTAGCATATTATCTATCTATCTATCTATCGATCTATATATATATATATATAACATCAATATTAAGCAGTTGTTGACTTCAGCGAACCCATTTTCGGCGTCATTGGATTGACAGGCGAAGGTCTCACTCACATCGCAGTCCAGCAGTCCGATTGTGGGCCTTGTTTTCCATTTTATTTAGCCTTTAGGTAAAAGGTAAAAGCTTATTGAGAGCTCAAATCTCTTGTTCAAAGCCACGAGGCAGCAGAATAACCATATTCTACATTATAGCCGGCAGATATGAAAACTCATTCTTATGAAGAAAAACTTAGTAACTTCATAGTTCTGGACCAGTTGAGGTTGATGTAAAAGTTTAACTGGTCCACCAGTAGGGAGAGAGTTACAATAATCGGCATTGACAAGGATGACGGTGCTGGGTGTGAGGGCTGGACGGTCGCCATTGATGTTGCGTAAATGGAAGTATGCAGACCGTGTAATGTTCTTGATATGTGCTTTGACTCTTAACTTGAGGGGAGAGAGGCACAATGGAGCTGTCATTGAAAAGTAAAAAAAAAAATAAAGGAAATACATGGGGAAAAAAAGATCTTTCCAAGGTGGATTTTGAAATGCTGAGCAGAAACTCAGTTTGAGAAAGTTCAGAGTGAACCAAGTTGTGATATCTGCGAGGCAGTATGTGAGGAAGGATGGTGGAAGGGATGTATTAGGTTTGGAGGAGATGAAAATTTGGTTGTCACTTGCAGAGCAGTTACACTGGATACCAAATTTTTTGAGAATTTGACCGAGTGGGCGGACGACATGAAAAGGAGTGGGCCGAAAAGACGGCTTTGAGGAACACCGGATTTGACTGGGTAGTGCTGGGATTTGAAAGTTTGGAGTTGGATAAAGTGACACCTGAGAGAGACAGTATAACTTGAACCAGGAGAGAGGGATATCTGAAAATACATTGGAAGCTAGTCTGTCGAGGAGGATTGTACAGGAGACGGTATAAAATGCTGCATTGAGGTCAAGGAGGATGACAATTGTTAAGAGTCCTGAATACGGTTCCATGCTGTTTAGTGGACAAAAAGCAGATGAGGATCGGTGCCAGGTTTCTTGAGTGCTGGAGTTATTAGTTATAGTCATAAAAATATATATATATTTTTTTAAATTGCCAAATGGAGGAGCAATTATGTAATATTATTGGCCAATTATAAGGGTTCCCTCACAGACCATATTAGGTAAGGGACAACAAGGGGAACTGCATCATCTGCGTCTGTAAAGACAGTGAAGAGTGAACCAAATTAATTATAATAATAATTAAAAAAAAAAAAAAAACATGATTGTTTTTAAAGCATAATAATTCACACCGTTCTTTTATTGGTTCACTTGTGAGCAACTTTGAGCACCCTTGAGTGCAACTATAACTGCAATGTGGCCCGCAATGAAAACAAATTTGACTTCCCTGCATCAGGTGGTCTGAGGATGGTGTTGATAGTGGAGAAAAGAGTTATGGTGTTTCCATCGGCGGATCATAGTAGTCAGTAGTGGTTGGACTGGAGCGAGGGCACCCTTATAGAGTTCTATGTGGTCACTGTATATGTTTTTACAGATGGTAATTTGTGTTTTATTATATAGGCGTTCCACAATTCAGGGATAAACCACATTACAAAAACATGCATGTTATGTTATGTTAATTGAATACTCTAAATTGTCCTTAGGTGTGTATGTGATTGTGAATGGTTTTCTATTTGTGTCCTGCCATTGGCTGGCAACCAGTCCAGGGTGTAACTGGCCTCTCGCCTAAACACAGCTGGCAAAGGCTCCAGCTCACCCGTGATCCTAACGAGGACGAGGCGGCATACAATACGGATAGATAAATGGATTAAGTCTGTACAGTACGCTCCACTTCTAACAGTAATGTCCGTAGTGATGCTGAACACCATGGCGTGTCAAGGAAATAACCCAAATCGTTTTGAAGCCACTATTTTGTCACACACTTGATGAATATTGTGCATTGTGAAACTTATGATTAAAGTGGTAGCGTTCAGTGATGTCAATGATCATCTGACTCTCATTAAACTAAGGAACCAAACATAAGGAAAAGTCCCTGATGTCTGAGCGGGAAGTGTGAGTAAGCGCCATGGGAGTCGACGGGACATTTTTCAAACATTTGGTCATAAAAACAAGTAGTCGCACATGAGGGGGAAAACTGTGTGTGCTTGTCAATGCTTGTGTCAAGACATCCTACCTCAATCTTCCATGTTTGTGTAGAACGAGGAACGTATCTACAGTATCTTATTCAGTCGTTCCGAACGAGAAGGTCAGTTGAGTGTGTTGTGTAGTATAATATCCCCAGAGGGAGAAGACACATGTGCTGCCTGTCTTTATTGCTGCCAAACTCCATGGGTCAGCTGGGATAAATCAAGCTCATAAACCGCAGACCAGAGGCTTTACTTAAGGTGTACAGCTACTATGTTCGGGTACTCGGACCACAATAGTGAGGGCACTGAACGCTGCCGAGGTGCAGCTGGTGCCGGAATGTGTGTGTAAAGCTCTCCCGGCCAGAAATATGTAACAGTGTGAAACTCAAGCTGAGTATTAGATTTAGATAGAGGGGATGAGAGGCTGGATTGTGACGAGCAGCCCTTAGACAAGGCTGCTCAGGGAAGTAAATCCGACAGAAGTTGTCTTGTGTCACATTCCTAAACTCTCATTCTACAGAGGACTGCAACCTGCATGTGTGGTCACTGCCAAGTACTCGGACAGACCAATGTAAGGGACTGATTTTATGGCAACAAGAAAAGACGGCTGTTGTTATCTGGCTGTTGTGATGACCACGGCAAACCTCGACAGTAGGTTTACACAACAACAATCATTAAAATAAAGTTTGGGTATTTCAAATGTTTGCCATACAAACGGGAACCTTGTCACTGCAGTGTGATCACTGCAGTGTGCAACGTTTCTATATTCTGGAAACTCAAGTAAAAAAAGTTTCACCATTGACGTTACAAATGGGCTAAAATGTCTAATTGAATCTCGCGGACCACATTTATTGTCAGAAATCGTGATACCAAATCTTCACCAGAACTTGACAGGTGAGAACTCTCAGAGAACTTCTTGGCGGCAAGAGATGTGAGCAATTGAGCTGTAACTGTGACAAGACAGTCCAGAAAGACAGCAGACGGTAGGTAATAGAGACAGAATCATACACAAAGTGACTGAATGTAAAAGTCTCTCAAAGACGTAGCAGAATTTGAGCCAGAAACGACACGTGTCGTTGACCTCATTGCGCGAGCCTAAATGAAGCGCGACCCGTCACCATGGACTCCGTCCAATCCTCTTCAGCCCAATACAAGAGTGTTTTGGCTGTTATCTGCTATTACCATCTGCAAACGGTTCAATCACGACCAGTGAGGTTAGTCCGGTTCTCCTCACACCTCCTACGGGAAACTGAGATTGAGCTTGGATTGAACAAACATGCACACGCACACACAGCTCTCTGGAGAACAGAGCAATCCTCTCAGCCCGCAGCTGACACCATGTGGGATGTCGTAGGGTTTGAATAAGGCTGAGCATGTTGTTTGTAAAAGCTGATGATCACTGATGTGACGTGCTAAAATATGAACGGGACAAAGAGGAGCGCTCAACAAACTTGTTGTATAAAACCGCCCTGTTTGTTAGAACAGACTGCATTATAAATGACACTGTGTTCAGTCATGTGCTGCTTGGTGTACAGTGCTGGCACTTAATAGATCAGCTGTTTGCCTTGCGTTCAGAGTGGTACTTGCTGAAATAACAACCATCAAACCCTTGCAAAAAAAAAAAAAAAAAAAAAAAGCAAAGAAATCATTTTAATTCCCACTGCTATCAATGGTGATATATTTGAAGGTTAATTTTTGCTGCTAGGCAGCACAGTGGCCGACTCGTTAGCACATCTGCCTCACAGTTCTCAGAATTCAAATTTCGGCCTTGCCTGTGTGGAGTTTCCATGTTCTCCCCAGGCACTCCGGTTTTCTCCCACATCCCAAAAACATGCATGGTAGGTTAATTGAAAACTCTAAATTGCCCGTAGGCGTGAATGTGAGTCCAAATGATGGTTTGTTTGTATGTGCCATGTGATTGGCTGGCGACCAGTTCAGGGTGTACCCTGTTTCTCGCCCAGAGTCGGCTGGGATAGGCTCCAGGATGCCCGCGACCCTAGTGAGGAAACGCAGTTAAGACAATGGATGGATGGATCTTTGCTGTTGCACAGTTAATCAGCATAGTGAACAATTAATCGGTCAGTTTGAAGCAAACAACCAAGTTCTGTGTAAGACGGGTTGGCAGATAGCCTTTAGCTCCAGACTTTTTTCTGCCGAGAGACCTGAAATCAGGTCATTCGAATTTCTCGAGCTTATCTACGTCACTAGCGAAGATCTCTGCCTTCCCTTTCTGTTCCCAAGCCAGCGCTGTCAACATAACAAGCGTGCTCTCACAAGTGGGTCTTCTACACGGAGCCAACCAATCAGAGGAAAGGGGGCGGTCTTGGCCAACTATGGACAAAGCAGATACAAAACTGGGTCAAGCAGGAATAGCTGTCAGGGGGGCCTTTTCTGGACACTCGTATGACAAAACCAAGGTGTTTTTTTAAAATGAAGGCTGGAGGTCTAAATAGCCAAAATACAGGACCTTTAATATTGTGAGTGACTGAATATTTGTTTTCATTTATGTGACAGCAGTTTTTTTTTTAATATCAGTCTGAATTTATTATGATGGGTAGATATTCTTTGAAGCATTTACCCACACCTCTTCATCATGCAGGATATCATATCATACGTTCCTACAGAATGGAACCTCAAAGTTGAATGCTTGTAAAGTCTTACAATTTGGAGTAACCAAAACTGTTTGAGGAAAAATAAGCCTCTCAAGTCCGATAAAAACACGGAAGTCGAATTGTCATGATTCAAGACATCAGTCGATGCTGTGAGAGTTCAACACATCTTGTGAAACTTCAGCTCAGTCAGTACCTTGTTAAAGTATAGTAATTAACTCCACAAAAGATTACCTTATTTCGCCACTTGTATGACAGTTAAGAATGATAAAAAGCATATGAAGCCACCAGCCTTCAGCAAGCCTCCTTCTCCTCACTAACCCTTCAGCTAAAATCGATTTCTATGACTAGAAAATGGTCTGAAGTCGTTATTGAAGCAGAGGATGCATTATTTCATCAAAGAATGTAGTTGGAGACTGAGACTAGAAGTCATTTATGTTCAGCTTGTCCTCTCTAGTGTTGTAGTTGGTTGATGTCTAGATCCACCCATAGGTGACATATATTGATTTACTTTCCTCATCTTTCTCACAGCTAATGTCCTGTCTTCTGTTGGCTTCACTTCCTATACTATGTAGTTATCTTTTCACTGTTTCTTCTTTTTTTTTGGTTGTTTTTTTGCGACAACCCTTTAAAACTTTGTTATGTCTGACTGAAATTTTCAATAAAAATTCATCAGAATACAAAGAACCACAGTGGCATCTTAAAAACTCCAGTGTGGCACAGTAAAACTGTTCTGCCATAAAAGGGAGAGAGAGCCTCCTTTCTGCTTGACCTAACAGCCGAACAGGACACGAACAAACAAATAAATAAACAAACAAACAAATAAATAAATAAATGAGAATAGAGCTCTTAAATTGTCAGTAACGTGAAGCCTGGCAACAGATAATACTCTAGCATTAACTCTTCCTTTGACATGCCACAGTGCTTTCAATTCAGTTCCATGCTAAGCTGATTTTGATAAACGCCTCCTCCATCTCTCTGATTTATAGTGATCTAAGTAACCCCAGTGACTCCGTTCGACTTGAAAGATAAATATTATTGGATATTCAAAATTGTAATATAAAATGCTTCACTCTAAGCAATCATACAGTATATGATGCTGCAAGGCTCAGTGCATGGACTGAAAGATGAAAAGATTGAGGCTGCTGTCAGATTGAATATACTGTAGATTTAGGACTAAACACTACATTTAACTCGGCCAGTTCGGCAGCTCAATGACAAACTGGACCACACTTATTTTACTTTGACACAAAATTTCAATACAAAATGGATTTTACTAACTAAGATGACCCCTTAAAAATATTGGATGTCTGACAAAATGTAGTAGTATGTTTCTTCAAATACAATTGGTCAAATCATTTTGTGTGTGTGTGAACAACAGTATTAATTGGAGAGCAATAAATATTTGCTTTTGGATATGACCGTTAGAACAAGCAAAGGAACATTGTCCTCTATCAGTGAAACTTTTCAAAAAACATAAAGAAACAAATACTTATACTAATTTCTATGAGATGGCTCTCGTGTTAAGTGTTTTTTTTTGATGCAATGAACTCACCTATGATCACACTGTAAGAAAAATTCAATATTTCAGAACTGGTTCATGTTTTGATTTTACTAATTCACCTTGTCCAAAAGTGCCAAATTGTTCTATGTTGAGGAATGGCGTCACTACTAGGAGTCATTAAAATAAATATTTAACATTTTGTATGGACATTGTACATGATGGACTGTTGGCATTACGCAATAAAAGCAAGCGATTAATCTCAGGCTATAATTTATAGGAGTATGAGAAAGAGTGGAAAACAATGGTTGATAACTTTAGTTGTTCCCCACCTTCCTGGTCTCCTAATTGCTTACCCTACCCTTCTGTTATCCTCTTTGCCACTTTTGAATTGTGCTCTCAAATAATCCAACATATTTCTCTCCAAAAGCAGCCATTTCACATGCAATGTCAAATTCAGTTGAAACTCATGGGCTGTCAATCTGTTTTAATCTTCACAGATGAGTAATTACAGCACAGGTGTCAAATAGTGGCCAGACCCGGCCCGCCACATCATTTTATGTGGCCCGCAAGAGTGTGCATCGACTTTGTGTTTCTTGCTAAAATACCAAATTTGCAAATTGTCTTCACTTTTAAAAATATTGAGATATTGCAAGCATTTTTTTTGTTACCAACCCCCCCTTTTAAAATAAATGGATTAATACTGTAGTTGAACAAACAGTTTTTACTGGCTTCTGATTTCAAAACTAATTACCTATTCATTTGTATATACGTAATCATATGGGGCAATCATACATTCATATGAGTTCACAGCCATAACAGCCATCCGAGTGAAACCCTAACTAAGATGTGGCCCACGACAAGAGTTTGACACTCCTGACTTCTAGTGTCGAAATGTGGGAATGATTTATTGCATTCAAATTACAGCCACTAAATATGAAAATCCAGTAATGGTACTGTTAGAGGATTAAATTAGAGGATTAAACCAGAGAATTTTATTAATTTAGAAAATCTTGAGCCTCTCTGCTCGTAAATGATTGAATTGCACAGATTTAACATGAATTAACCTCATCTCCTGTGACTGTGCCACACTGATGTGTGAGAAACAAATTTGCAAAAGGATAAAATGTCCTTCACTTCAAGCTCAAAACCACTCTTATTTCCATCCAGTGTTCATTTCCTCAGTTGTTCCCCTTAATCCATCATAAATCACAAAGTGGAGGCAGGTGCTTTCACTTCACTCGAAGCCCACCTTCCCACACTCCTCCTCCATCTACTCTTCCTCCTCCCCAAAACTCATCAGTGGCCCCTTCAGATCTTCAGGGAGTTTAATTGCATATTGTCAAACAGTTGTTGTTCCCCCCCCCCTCCTCCCCTCACGGAAGGGTGGTGATCTAGATCTGCTGATGGGAGGTTTTTCTCTCTCTCTCTCTGGCACACACACACAAACACACATGCACACTGCAACAAGCATATGCAAACAAAAATCAGTCTCGTGGATCTTGCGCACGTGCATTCGCAGAGCTGGAGAGAAGAAAAGCAGGGCGTAGAGTCTCAGAGGAGATGGCGTACGCCAGCTTTGCAATGATGCCATAGTCCTCCTCTGTTTGGCTAGCTGCAGTCAGATATGTGACTGAATATTTTGCAAGCTTACCAGAGCCACAAAAGAAACAAATGTAGTCTACTGCGTCTTCAATCACGACACGCCAGTATGCGGTTCAACATCCTACGGCCTTACAGAGGAAACAAAGAGACCCATTGATGTAGTGAGCAGCAACAAGACAAAACAATGATTCTTTTAAGCCCCAGAGGCTGGCAGCACTGGGCAGGGTCCCACCAGTGTACTATGGGAACTTAGGAACAAAGAGGGGTCCAGACTGAGAATGGGGGGTGCGGTCAATAAATTTGGTTGACCTGCTGTCAATGGAGGCTCTGTAGCAGATTACAGCACTGGACAGCATGAGTTCACATATGTGAGTGGAAGCATTCACAGCAACACTGTTAACATAATTGATATTACAGCAGTGGTAACATTTAAAAGGAGACCGTCAGTATGTTCTTTCACAATTCACATGCCACAGCTGTTCGTAGATTCAATTCAAAATTGTTGCCAGAGGATGTACGTAAATATACAGTAGGTTGTGTAAGTAGATATAGGCTGTTAACGCAAAACCCCCAAAGTGTCCAGGGTAACCCTAACCACCCAGAAACAGCATCATTCTTCTACAAACCCATGGACTGACTCTAAAACGGAATTGTACCAGTGATTACGCTAAAAACAGTGCATCTCTCATAATGATTCTATTTCAGGCGGGTAGGACGTTTGGAGAGGGCTTGGGTTTATGGTCCAACGGCAGATGTAGACATCCATTTATTTATTTATTTATTTTTAATAAGAAATTATTTTTAATGCTCAGAGGTCATGAGGAAAAAAAGGATTGTCTGTTTGTCTGTCTGCCAGTCCATCTGTCCTATCTAGGATACTTGAAATGGCATTCAAGTCAGCAGAAGAAAAAAAAGAATGCGAATTTAGAATTTTGAGATTCAAATCATAACAAATTTAAGAATAACATCCTAATGCAGGCCCCTCCTTGAGCTGTCACCTTATCGTGGTGGAGGGGTTTGTGTGTCCCAATGATCCAAGAAGCTAAGTTGTCTGGGGCTTTATGCCCCTGGCAGGGTCACCCATGACAAACAGGTCCTCGGTGAGGGACCAGACAAAGCACAGCTCCAAAAATCCCTATGATGACAAACAATTTAGAAAGACGTTTTCCCTTGCCCGGACGCAGGTCACCGGGGCCCCCCTCTGGAGCCAGGCCTGGAGGTGGGGCTCGAAGGTGAGCGCCTGGTGGCCGGGCCTGCACCCATGGGGCCCGGCCGGGCACAGCCCGAAAGGGTAACGTGGGTCCCCCTTCCCATAGGCTCACCACCTGTGGGAGGGGCCATAGGGGTCGGGTGAAGTGTGAGGTGGGCGGTGGCCGGAGGCAGGGACCTTGGCGATCCGATCCCCGGCTACAGAAGGTAGATAGGTACGTGGAATGTCACCTCTCTGGCAGGGAAGGAGCCCGAGCTGGTGTGTGAGGTCGAGAAGTTCCGACAAAATATAGTCGGGCCTGCCTCCACACACAGCTTGGGGTCTGGGACCAGTCCTCTCGAGAGGGGTTGGACTCTTTTCAACTCTGGAGTTGCCCACGGTGAGAGGCGCCGAGCAGGTGTGGGTATACTTATTGCCCCGCCGACTCGGCGCCTGTACGTTGGGGTTCCCCCGGTGGACGAGAGGGTAGCCTCCCCCCGCCGTCGGGTGGGGCGGACGGGTCCTGACTGTTGTTTGTGCCTATGCACCAAACAGCAGTTAAGAGTACCCCACCCTTTTTGGAGTCCTTCAAAGGGGTGCTGGAGAGCGCTCCTGCTACGGACTCCATCGTTCTGCTGGGGGACTTCAATGCTCACGTGGGCAATGACAGTGAGACCTGGAAGGGCGTGATTGGGAGGAACGGCCCCCCACCCGATCAGGCGCATGTAATGGCGGCACCATCAACACTGTGTTTAGTGGGGATGGGGCGCTGCTGACCTCGACTCGGGAGGTTGTGAGTCGGTGGGGAGAATATTTCGAAGACCTCCACAATTCCACCGACACGCCTTCCCATGAGGAAACAGAGTGTTGGTTCTCTGAGGCGGGCTCTCTTATCTCTGGGTTTGATGTCACCGAGGTGATTAAAAAGCTCCTTGGTGGCAAGACCCCGGGGGTGGATGAGATTCGCCCGGAGTTCCTAAAGGCTCTGAATGTTGTGGGGCTGTCCTGGTTGACACGCCTCTGCAACATCGCGTGGACATCGGGGACAGTGCCTCTGGATTGGAAGACTGGGGTGGTGGTCCCCCTTTTTAAGAAGGGGGACCGGAGGGTGTTTTCCAACTACAGGGGGATCACACTCTTCAGCCTCCCTGGTAAGGTCTATTCAGTGGTGCTGGAGAGGAGTGTCCGTCAGAAAGTTTTATCTCAGATTCAGGAGGAGCTGTGTGGTTTTCGTCCTGGCCGTGGAACAGTGGACCAGTTCTACACCCTCGGCAGGGTCCTCGAGGTTGCATGGGAGCTCACCCTACCAGTTTTGTGGACTTTGAGAAGGCGTTCGACCGTGTCCCTCAGAGAGTCCTGTGGGGGGTGCTTCGGGATTATGGGGTACCGAACCCCCTGATACGGTCTGTTCGGTCCCGGTGTCAGAGCTTGGTCCGCATTGCCAGACAGTAAATCGATAAATTTCCGATGAGGGTTGGACTCCGTCGAGGCTGCCCTTTGTCACCGATTCTGTTCATTAGAATGAACAGAATTTCTAGGCGCAGCAGAGGTGTAGAGGGGGTCTGGTTTGGTGGCCTCAGAATTACATCTCTGCTTTTTGCAGATGATGTGGTTCTGTTGGCTTCATCAAGCCGTGATCTCCAATTCTCACTGGAGCGGTTCGCAGCCGAATGTGAAGCGGCTGGGATGAGAATCAGCACCTCCAAATCTGAGACCATGGTCCTCAGTCGGAAAAGGGTGGCGTACCCTCTACGGGTCGGGGATGAGATCCTGAGAAGTGGAGTAGTTCAAGTGTCTTGGGGTCTGTTTAGGATGCCTCCCGGACACCTCCCTGGTGAGTTGTTCTGGGCACGTCCCCCCGGGAGGAGACCCCAGGGACGACCCAGGACACGCTGGAGAGACTACATATCTCGCCTGGCCTGGGAGCGCCTCGGAAGAGCTGGAGGAAGTGGGCAGGGAGAGGGAAGTCTGGGCGTCCCTGCTAAAGCTACTGCCCCCGCGACCCAACCTCGGATAAGCAGTAGATAATGGATGGATGGATGGATACTACTGCAGGTACCTTCTGTGGATGTACGCAGTGTAGCTCCACCGAAAGCTTGGCATAAGGTTTGTAAAAAAAAAAAAAAAAAAAAGAAAACGAGCTCTCCGCAGAAGGAGGCGTCCATTAACCAAGCTCCGAGGAGCTGCACGGATATTCAAGATGGATGGCGACGGCGGCACAATGAATGGTAGAAAGTTTATCCAAAACAGCGTAAAAGATGACAAGGGCCGGCAGGCTAGCCAAATCACGCCAACCTATTACTGTCGTTCCAGTTCAATAGAATAAATAATAAATAAGCAAATTGGATTTTTCATTTGTTGGACTATTATTTCTGAATAGTACAAAGAGTAACATTTTTATTCTGATTCAGAAGTCATTCATCAATATGAATAGCGAGGTTTCAGAGAGCAAGTCCAAGCCCTAATATTAGATTTTAGTTATTATATTATTATTAAGCTGCTGACTGCACCAATTAGTAGGCACCAGGAGTACATATACTTGGCTTTTCAACAAAAACAAAAATCCTGCCTTTATAAACAAATTTAATAAAAACATTTAATGAAACTGACTTTTCCAGACATTTAAATGCTCGGAGGCATACAAGAATTCGGTAAACTATTTATGAAAAGGTGTTGACTTGCGAGCTGCAGGTCTGCCCTTACTACAAGGATGCCACTCAATGCCCTTGATATTCAGGTCATACCATCTGCTCTAGTTAAAGCGGGGACTTTAATATGGTGCTAACAGTTCTGTGAATTGTGCTCGAATGAAATTGTGTCACAATATGTAAGGTAAGGTCTGATCCGCTGATTGGTGCGCTGAGGTCGTTTTGTCCGTAGTAACCATTAACTCGGCTTTACACGATCAGGATTTTTGATCACCGATCAGCACGTTTAATAAAACGATAACCAATCACCGATTCGATCACAAGATGGAGCAATGTGTCCATTTACATGACTTGTTCATTTATGGTATATACTTGTGTACTGTATGACTTGTTCGTTTATTGTCTATACTTGTGTACTGTATACTGAGTACTGTATCCATCCATCCAACCATTTTCTGTACAGCTTATCCTCACTAGTGTCATGGGCGTGCTGGAGCCCATCCCAGCTCAAAATTATTCTCTAGCATTTTAGACAAAAGTTAAAACATCAATGACCTCAAGGGGGGCATTCAAAGATCGGGTCACTGACATAAGTTTAGGTCAAATCAACATTACAACATGACAGAAATAATGTATGCTAACTTACCGGAATTAAATTACTTTATTGCAATTAAATCACTTTAACAAATACTGTTAATGACATGCTTACTCTAACTTTCTCACTGTCCCGGCTATATGGACGGGTGTTGTTTAGAGTTTGCGTTCGTTTGACTTTTCCTCTCTTCCCCCCCACCCCATGCTGTATTGCTTGAACGCGGCATGCTCCTCATTGTGTACATTCTTCAGCTGCCCGATCAAATTAGTTGTGTTTAACAATTTAGATTACGTTCCCCACGACGTACTTCATGTGTGCACAGAGTGCAAATAACGAACGTGTTGTTTGTCTGAGGCAACGCAAAATAGTCCCACACCGACGACGTGTTTTTTCACCGACAAGATTGAAAAAACTTTATTGGCCGTCAGATAGTTACAGTACTGCGCCACAAGACACGTGACAGGGCTAAAAATAAACTAGCTTTTGGATTCATATGCAACGGCGACGCAGAGTTAAATGTCTTGCGCGGAGCCGATCGATGAACGTCATTGATCAGATCGGCGAATGACGACATGAAAGCCGATCAGCATAAAATGCTAATTATCGGCCGATACCGATCACACCGATCAGATCGGCGTAAAGTCCGCCATTAACCATATGCAGATATCAACCTTGATTCCCAGGTTCCACAGCTTCTTTACTGTAGTAAAGGGGTGTTAAGCACTACCCTTGCTCATGATATGAGTACACAGTATACAGATTTTTGAGAAGCATTACCATGTCAAATTTTCTGCTCATAGGACAGACCAACTGTTAGGAGTGGTTCACATGTTAAAACCTGAGGATGTTTACTGAGACAAATTAAGTTGCTCTGTGCAGTTGCTAGTGTAGTAGTTCAAATTGCAGGTTTTTGTGCAGTGGGAACTGGATTTATACCCACTTTTTCTAAATTGTCCTGTGATTGACGAGCAAACATTGTGTATCCCACTTCTCACTCACCCTCAAGTCACCTAGAATAGACTGCATTTTACTCATGAGGGTTTTAATTAGAATTTCACTGGTGTTTAGTTTGAGGACCTCTGATTTAGACCAACGGTTTTGTGTTTGCAGAGAACGACTGTGTTTATAAATACACATGCTATGTATAGTCACATGTGATTTAGTCTGCTTGAAGCCAGAAAAAAAATAAACCGGGCCGGCTGGGCGGAGCTAGCCAATATTCTGAAGCAATTAGGACTGGATATTTAAAGGTACAGGCAAAACGCATTATATGTTCTTTGGCCCACTGAACATGATCCACTCTGGTTATTTGAATGTAGACATTTGAATACAGTTCAAATAAGACTAAAATGCTGGCAATATAACACCCAGAGATGATACTATGGCACTCAGTAGTTACACACCTCTCCTAAGGACTTGGGTCATAGCCAGGCTAAGGTTTTAGGTCCAGAGGCACATGTAAACCTCAATCAAACATGAAGCAATTTTTTGTTTTTATTATTTGCTTGTAGATCACTTGTGAAATGCAGAAGCACGCATTTACTATGTTTACCTGGAGTATGCAGTTTGACTCCAGCTTGCAATGTTACTCTATATTTAAAGTGTCTAACATACTGTAAGAGAGTATAGCTTTTTTTTTTTTTTTTTTTTTTTTTTTTTTTTTGCAAAACACTGGACTCGCAGGTATGTTAATGTGTTGTCATTCAAGTTTATTCAAGGTTTCAATACTGACCAAGTGCTGAACTGTATATGACAACATCATGTGCCGAGTTGCCGTGTTCGTTTTGCAGTTGGTGCCTGCAGATTTTAGGGGGAATCATTTTTTTATGAAGACTCAATTATGATACTGTGTGATAATCACCACCGGCATTTGCCGAAAATATGCCATTTGCAATTAATACATTATTCTCTGATAAATTGAGTAAAATGTCAAAAAAGGTCCCAGTGTTAATAAAGTGGAGGAAAAAAAATCAACACTGAATTGAAATAGTTAAAATGTTACCACCTCAATCTTCAGTCAATAGTTTTAAGCAATCCTGCTAACAGACAAATGGTTAAACAAACAGTTTTGCAATTAACAACCTACATATTGGTGGGTGTTCTCAAACCTACCATAGAGAATCGATCCTTAAACAGTCTATGAAAATTAGTTTGAGATCCATGTTGCCAAATACCCTGAACAGATATGAACCTTCAGGCAGATGATATTGAACTGCACGATTGTGACTATAATATATACTGTGAATATAAACATGTTTATAAAGATTTTTGACCTGATTATCCCCAACAGTTTTACTATCGCTACACCCTGCCTTAGGCTCAGTCCCGTTAGGGCCATTCACCTATTAATGTAACCTGGTTTCATCGAGAGGGTGGATGCTTTTCAGCCCAGCTGTACTTGTAATAGCAAACAAGCGTTCAACCACCAGCATTTTTTCCAGTTGGTTCAGGGAAGAATAATGAGTTCTACAGCCCACTGCCCCACATCAGAGAACCACTCACTTACAGTATATAGAGTATATACACTCCGAGGCAGTCATTAGGGCACAGGGTGTGGTGGTAGTACATCCCAGCTACTCCAAAATAGAGCTCTGTTCTCTACTAATCCCAGATGAACAGGTGCTTCTATTTCAAGGACCAAATCCTCTCCAATCCACCCACTTAAATCCAAGTGCTTTCTCTCCTCTTGTAATATCATTGTGTGGAAGTTTTTCCTCGTACTGAGAGACAAAAGCACAGAATCAGTGAGGAAATTTAACTGAGAAACAAAATCACTTACACAGCCCTTCTCACTTGCTGGAAGAAAAGCATTAGTAACACACTACATTTACAGAACAAATTCCTATTTTCAGGTTACCCAAAGCACTTTTACAACTTTGCCGCAGTCATCTGTTCTCACAATGATGATGATGCAGGCTGCCATGTAAGGAAAGTAACCGACATTCACACACTGATGACACAGCATCAGGAGGAACCACACCAGTTGCATGAACTTTAGACAATGCCAATATAAAATAATAAATACTTCATAATGTTGTGTAAGGTAGTGATTTCCTTCATCCATTTTCGACACTCTTTGTCCGAATCCGGGCTGCGGGTGAGCTGCAGCCTATCCCGGCTGACTTTGGGCTCACATACTGTATGTACAAGTCACAAGTCTCAAATCCTAACCTTTAGGTTTCAAGCAAGTCCCAAGTTACTGTGGCAAAAATCAAGCAAGTCCCTACTAAATTTTAAACAAGTCGTAAGTCAAATCATACAATCTTGCTCAGTCACAACATGCTCTATATTGGAGTGATAATAAAAGGTTTTGTTCACTGATCAGAATACAGTAGAAAAAAAATATAATTACACCGATAAAAATTAAATGGGTAACAATGAGTGAGTGTATGAAATACAAGTTATAGATACGTATATATGGTGTATTTACACACACATATATATTTACATACATACATATATAATATCTTATGAAGAATCTGTGCCGCCCACTATAGTTTTGTTTTGCCAATTAGCCAGAACCAAACACAACAAAAGGGAGTCTTTGGGGATTCGAGTTATATGAAAACAAAACCTTCTTCAAGAAGTTAGAAACAAGAACGTTTCAAGGATCCTTTTTAATCACCCATCAAATTTAAGTTTTCAGAGTGTTGTGAAGACAGCAGTAGCCAACATAAACCAAAGAAGACAACACACGGCAGTAATATATGCAATCCAACACAATAAATGGATACAACTAAAGATAAATGAAAATCAGCTAGTGACACATAAAAACACATGCATTACACGAGTGACTTTAAAAATCCAATGAACAGCTGGGACGGAAGTAGGATGAACTTGTTTTCAAAAGATGTGTGTGATGGAGGTGTTTGTTGCAACCAGGGAGCCAATTAAGGACAGCAATGATGTAGTCCGAGTGTTGAAGCAGCAGTTTTATCATCTCCATCATCTGCCATTCTACAAAGTCAACATCACGGAAGCAAAAATTAGGGGTTGTACTTGGGAAGCTGAGGCGCCATACTTGGTTTTAGACCAGGGATCCTTAATTCAAAGCTAACATTCAGGTCATTTTAAAGCTGTGGTCTGGAACATCACGATGTATATTTTGCATTACAATTCAGTCCCGAGCACAGGTAGTGTGGTCGTAACTGCTGCTGCCATTCATGAAGATAGCACGGGTTCGATTCACGGCCAGTGTCCCAATACCGCGCCACGGCCAGCACAGGATTTCAGATGTATTAATTGTAGCCGTTTACCTAGCCCCGATTTCTAATGCTAATGCTAGTAGACTTGTGCACTCAGAAAACAAAAACAAAAAAACCCACAGACGTTTTCTTCACGGTTGAAATATATTTTAATCATGTAAACCTGACAAATACTCTCCGCTTACGTTTTTATGATGACCACAGAAAAAGATTACATTGCATACAAAATAAAAGTAATATTCCTGAATAATAAAATATTATATTGATTTTTTAAAGCTTTATTACTGAATAATAAAACATTATATTGATTTTTGTGAAGCTTTTATTCCTTCAGAGATGGGGGGACTCAAGTCAATTGACTTGACTTGACTCGAGGTGACTTGAATCAATCGACTTGACTCGAATCAATTGAGTTGACTCGAGGCGACTCGAGTCGCCAGTTTTATGACTTGAGACTTGCTTGCCAAATAGTTCAGAAAGACTTGACTTTAGACTTGGTAGCCAAGAGACTTCACTTGACTTTGACTTGAACGACATGACTTAACAAGTCATCTCATTTAGAGTTGGAAATCTGCAGTTTGCCTTTTTTTTTTTTTTTTTTTTTTTTTTTTTATGTAAGAAAATGGATTACGTTTTGGATGAGTAATTCGCGCCAACCTGGCAACACAGTCTGTGTTGTTGCGCAACTGGCAGTGTGACGTAACCACCTGCATGAACAATGATGGAAGGCGCTCCAAAGATAATACAATTTGGTTTCAAGGATTGTGTTGTCGATGAAGTCTGCAAAAAGAGCATGGTAATTTGCATGGTTTGCAACTCGCGCATTAAAGACAGAACAAGAACAACGAACTTCATCCGTCACTGCCATTTCACCAATAAAATGTCATCTGTTGTGTCTGCGGTAAAGCTGCCTGCCCTGTGTTTTTAAAATTGAGACAACAGCACCTGAAACATAACCTTTAATGACCACTGTCAATTGTCGAGAGTCAGTGCTTCGAAATAAATTAACAAACCCGACTGAGGGATTTAATTAAAGTAGAGGACACAGGAGGAATGCAGATTTCACAAGACTTAGGATTCCAACATTTTTATGGATTCCAACATTTTTATGTCATCTATTTTTCCCTCACTTATGAATCTCTTTCATCTTCCATTAGCCCATTAGGTACACATCTAATTACGTTTAACCAACAAAAAAAGCTTTTGCTTAATTGCGTTCTCTTAAGAACCGTAGGCGTTTATAAAAAAAAAAAAAAAAAAAAAAAAAAGAACCGTAGGAGTTACAAGGCTGTCATCACCAAAGTACACAGCATAGTTTTTTCAGAAACAAACTTCAGTTAAATTGACTTTGAAATACAACTTTAAAACAATTCCGTGCAATAAAATAAATAAATCATAATCTTAGTTGCTGTTTATTTAACTTTTATAAGGTGTGAATACTTTTTTTAGTTCTATGATTTGTGAAAAAAACATTTTATTACCATTCCAAAATATGTTGCGACTGGAGCAAGATTGTATGACTTGACTTGCTTAAACCAAGTAATGACTTCACCTGACTAGCTTAAAATTTAGTGGCGACTGGACTTGACTTGCTTGATTTTTTTTTTCCCGGATTGACTTGTTACTTGCTTGAAACTCGAAGGTTAAGACTTGAGAGTTGCTTGTGACCTGGACATACAGTATGTGACTTACTCCCAACTCTGGTGAGTGGTGGTGTAAAGCTGAAATGATTTAGCGGAGGGGGTCTGACAACGCTTTTTCTAGGATACTGAGTGTACAATAAATGTACGATCAAAGATGCTCAACAAATGTCACTGGCTTTCTTCTAACACATACACATACTAGTGCTCAGACATACAAACACCAAAGGAAATGAAAAGGTGACCAAAAAAAACCAAAAAAAACTGTGTGTGTGGGGGGGGGGGTCTGGTGGGATCCCCAGGCTCGCACAGAGAATTTTAACATGAATTAAGCAATCTGGAAGACTGAAGAATACAATAAGGCAAAATAACTATTTTCTTCACGCAGAAAAACATTTATTTACACCCCTCAAGTACATGTTGATGTAAGAATTTAAGATTAAAATTAAATTTGCCTCATTTCTTTGCTTATATAATGATATAGTTTACATAATTTTCAGTCGATTTTTTACAAAAATGCTAGCTAGATTGCCAATTCTGGTGATCGGCAACGGACCAGAAACACAGTATTATTTATAGAAGTAGTGGATTTTGAACCCTGTTCAATGTACTGTAATTTTCCCCCTTGTGCCAGAAACCAATTTGTCTCATTTCCAGTACCACCGGGTTTCTCTAAACCCCCTGACAGAACGGCCCAAGGCGCTGTTAGAAAACCCTCCCAAGAACCAGTGGGGTTTGGATGCAAAAAGGATAATCACACTTTTGCTATCATGGTATAAATGTGCGGATGAAGTCAGGCAGGAAGTAGGTTTCCTCTAAATTCTATTGTCGCAGTCCAAATGTTGTTAAAGTGGAATTAAGGTTGACAGAGCCCTGGGGCTCGTCTGAGAAGCCAACTATTCACACGAGCATAATCACAACCTTTCTGGATATGAATTTTGTGCTGTGGCTTTTGTTGCAGTCACAATGCGTTGGCTGCTACAAACCAGCAACATTCGAAAAGAATAAAAAAGGCCAGGGGTGCTTGAATATCGGATGCTGTTCCAAGCCAACTAAAAAGCCACTGTTTGCTTTGGCCTGGCTTGACAAGTTCTCCATGAAGAATAGAAAAGATCCATACCTGCATTTATCATGAATTGATGCTGATTTATGTGCTCCAATGTGCCTGGCTTTGAAAATCTAAAGTTTGTAAATGCTCCCATCCATCCATTTTCTATACCTCTTATATCGGTCCTGAACTGGCCCTGAACTGGATGCCAGCCAATCACAGGGCACATATAGATAACGAGCCGTTTCACACTCCCATTTACACCTAAAGACAATTTAAAGTTTTCATTAAGCGTAACGTACATGGTTTGAATTTGATACTTTCTCTCTTTGGGCAGTCAAGCATTCCTCTTTGAAGCACCTCTTAAGCTCTACGAGGTTGGATGAGAAGCGTCTCCGCGTGGCCATTTTCCGATCTCTGCAGAGATGATCAATCAGATTCCAGCTAGACTCCGATCGGGTCACTCAAGGACATTGACAGAGTTGTCCCGAAGTCACTCCTTTGATATATTGGCTGTGTGGTCGGGGGTTTTGTCCTGCTGAAGCTGAACCATCGCCTCAGTCTGAGGACAAGAGCACTTTAGAGCAAGTTTTTATCCAGGACGTCTCTTTACATTGCAGCATTCATCTTTCCCTCGGTCCTGACTAGTCTCCCAGTTCCTGCCGCTGAGAAACATTCCCACAGAATGATGCTGCCACTGCTGCGCGTCAATGTGTTGATGGTATTGATTGGTTTCCTCCAAACATGACATCTGGCATTCAAATCAAAGAGTTTAATTTTATCTCATCAGACGAGAGAATTTTGTCTCTCATGGTTTGAGAGTCCTTCAGGTTCCTTTGGACAAATGGTTGTCCTTCTGGTGGGTTCTCCCGTTTCAATAGAGGAATGCTGGAGCTCTTACGCAGTGACAATCAGGTTCTTGGCCGCCTCCCTGTCTATGGCCCATCGTTCCCGATAGATTAGTTTAAACAGGCTGTCAGCTATCGGACAAGTCCGAAAGCATGTCCTAGGACAGCGCAATACACAAACATCAATCAAGTGCGACATTAGTTGGAAATACGTGATTGCTTAAAAGCTTTTTAAATTTGGATGACGATGTGCACATTAGAACACAGTAATGTTGATTGTATTGTTTGTGGTGCTTTTGGGGGAGACCAAATCTTTAAAAAAAAGACTCATACTCGGCTATGTAATCGATACTATGAATACATAGCTGTCATTTTAAGCGAAACTGGAAAAGGGCAAGTCGTATTATCGGCAACAGCTATAACATCAACATATAATATGCAAAGAGCCGTTTAACGTGTAGAAATGTCTCAATGGATGATCAGTGGAAACAGCATGCACCTGAGCTCATTCATCGACTTCATGGAAAAAGGCTGTGAATACTTGTACATGTGATTTGTTAGTTTCTTATTTTCAATAAATTTGCACCCAAAAAAAACCCAACAGCAAACAACTGGGTATTGTGTGTAGGATTTAGAGGGGACAATGAATTTATTCCTTTTTGGAATAAGTCTGTTACATAACAAAATGTGGAAAAGTGAAGCACTGTGAGTACTTTCCAGAGGATTTTTAGCACACGGCGTGTGCTCCTAGAATTGTGCCATGAGATAAATAGGTTTGATTTGGCACCATATGGAGTAAATATAAAAGGTTGATTAATTTCACAACAAAACTTTATGGGGGATGACAATGCAAAATGCTTTGAGGATAAAGGAATATGTGAAGCCTAAATGTTCCCTAGTAAATATGACTTACTGTCCGTTTTGCACCGTCCGCGGACGGGGTAGAAACTTTACAACATTAAAGTGTCAGTGTGTGCGCGTGCCTGCGTAGTTACTGAGGCTTTTCAAAAGTGGCTCAGTGTTCGAGGGAGAAAATGTGACATGATGGGAAACCTTTGAAGTGAAACTATTTTTAATCGGTTTGCATCCATCTGGCTGGGCTATAAATAACAGTCTCCAGCCAAAAAAAGGGAAAAAAAACTCAGTTGGAGGACCCTTTATCTTACTGACTGCCAATGTTCAGCACGTTTGTGACAGTTGCTGGTGGTGGGGGCGTTGTTAATTGTTCCTCTTTCAGCCTTTGGCTCTTGTTTCATCTCTGAGCCATTAATGCTCAAACGAGAACCATGCAGAGGCCTAAAATCACCTATACATGACCGTAATTTATAGCCCGATAAATCTGATCAGACAGGATCTTATTTTGATCCGCGGGGAGTGCACATTACATCAGCAAAGATGGCGCATCAATGGGCCACCTCCTGGCTCACCTCCCTCACTTCACACTAACAAGCATGAAGACTCTAAGCATCTTTATGTGATCGATGGTTCTTATTAAAAGGACTGCAGACAGAAAATGGTCTTCTGTGTTTCACGACGCAACAAGTCTCTTTTTCATTCTGCATAACCACCCGGGATTCTGGATTATCCCCTTACCCCAGTCGCTCTTGCGCCATGAAGAAAATGAACGGTTCACGAGTCCGAACGTTTTACATGCACACGTATTCGCCGGGAGAGGAGAAAAGCAGACATCAGGGCGCAGCCGAACAGCTCCCTCCCTCACTGCAATGAATGAATGGAGGTACTATTGAGGCCGGATGGTCAGCCCACAGTGGAAAATATGACACGCCAACAGCAAGGTAAGTGAGGTAAGCGACAGAGGCTTCTGGGAGAGCAAAGCAGCTCTATGTCCTTGTAAATGTTAAACAACTGTATCACAGCATTTTCACCTCCAAATGTTTTGGCTGCTCTTAAAAATGACATAGCAGACGGCAAGAAATAAATTCAGCCTTAAACCTCGCTGGAACTTTTCGCATTTACTATTTTTAAGGACTCATGAGCCCCTCAGGCCCATTTTCATAGGGAAGTTGTTTTACTAGCCACTTTGCATTTAATTGGCCTAGGGAAACCTAATTTGGGGGAAAAAACCTACTACTTCATACTGCAACTGGCATCCCTAGTTCCTTTTTCTATGAGAAAGCAATGACTTGAATGTAACACATCAACCTTGTTGTTCACTGCAGTACTATTGTTTGCACCATGATTGCACCATCATATTGCTGTGAAAAGGACAACAGGACAGTATTATAATTTTTATTGTATTATTATTTTATGCAGATGATAGTCATATAGCAGCTATATACAGCTTTGCGTTCTCTATCGTTTACATTTTGCTGTCGACATTCAGTTAAAGTGGTCAGAGCTTATATTTGTCCTACATTTTTGATTTAAAGAAAATTATTTTAAAAAAGAAATCAACAGCTCGCGCTCACTACATTCTGTATATCTTCGCTGATGACTCTTGTTGCGCAAATGGTTAAAAAGGCTTCTCATGATGTGATACGCAGTAAATATATGCAAGTTCTCAATGTGTCCACAGAATAACAACATGAAAAAGCATCAAGAAACCATCAATGTCAAATGAAGCTTCAGTGGAGAAGCACAAATGCCAGCAGAGCTAAGTTGAAGTAGCTCTTTCTCCTCATTCAAATAGCTGAAAGGGACCATAAAATGGAAGCCCCCGCCCCACCCCCCTCGATGAAAGCTAAAATGCCACATTGGAGAAGTGAAAGGTCGCTTCTACAAGCATGACTTTTTGTCAGAACCTGAAGGAAAATGTCAGACAGTCATGTGGGAGAGCTCACTCACTACGTACAAAATTAGAAATGTAATGCTCTGTGAGTTTCTACTAAAACACACCAGCCTCTTGTCTAGTTCTTTTCAGTCCCATTTGCCATCTACCCACTTAAGTGCCTTTAATGGTGGAGAGGTGTATTTTCACACAAGCAGGTCTTTAAATGTCAAAACCATGTCCCCACTCCTCACGTGATTACCATTAAAGTTATAACGATCCCTATTCACGCAGAGAACAAAATGTCTGAAAAGACACGTCTATTGCACGTATGCCCATACGGCCATATAAAAAAATAAAAAATAAATAAACAACAACAACAAACCTTCCCACCCAGCAACATGGCCTCATTGCCGCTCACTTACTACCTACACAGTCACATTCATATATCTGAACTGCCCAACCACAAGTAGATTTTAAAACGTACAATTCACAGTGGTTTCTTCGTTACAGCTCCATCTTGTTGCAGCTGCAAAGAACAAAAACCAACATGTCCACTGAAGACTGAAATATTTATATCTGCTAAATGTAAGAGGACCTTGTTCTATTTCAGTCAGACGCCTAAACTGTCATTCAGCAATATTTAACTGACACACATTCAGGCACTTGCATGCAATGAAGCACTTTTAGACTACATCACAAGAAGTGTTGCTGAGCTAGTTTAAGACCCCTTAACTCTAAACCCATATGGGGTAGCAGACCTGTTCATGATGCATTCAAACTTCAACAGCAGCTGCAGTGAACGCATTGATTCATGCTGGCCCCATGACACCATGGAAAAGTTCAATAATGCTAATATAATTACATGCAGATGACGCAGAATACGCTGCAAGTGCTTCAAGAGTACAATCAGTGTGATATAGTACGGTTAGGCACACATTCATATCCCGGGCTGATTGAGTTCAACGAATAGATCCAGGATTCATAGGAAATCCAGGTTTTCTAGAGGACTTTCTCAACACACGCGCGCACACATTTTCTAATGCATAATGCATTGTTCAGGTTCATTGTTGAACCAGAGCCGCGGGAGGGGTACACCCCGGATTGGTCACCAGTACTTTTATTTTGCAACATCAACATTAAACAACAAAACAGTCTTATTACAATAGCAACAGAGTTGATTGACCACAGTAACGCGATTGTTTAAAATTACTGAAAGTTGGGCTGGCCACAAGATGTAGTTGAAGTGGTGGTGGTTCATTTTGAATTCATGATGATGTATCCTAAATGTATACCCATCCTCTAATGAAAGCACTTTGGATAAAAGCAGTCCATTATAGCAGGAGTGCCCAACCACCAGGTCATTTGGTACTGGGCCACATGGAGAGCCCGAAAAAACAAACCAAAAAAAGTTTTTTTTGTTGTTGTTGTTTTTTTGTGGGGGGCGTAGCACGACAAACTCGGTTCTTGTCGGGTGGCCCACTGCCACAACTCATGGGGCGGCCGCCGGTGGCAGATAAGGCGTCTCGTCGCATTGCGGTCGGCGCACTATTTGGAGGCGAAGACAAAGACATGACAAATTACTATTCTTTCTCAATGCTGATTTGGCTTCTGTTTTGGGCCTCAAAGCGCACCTCTGTCCTATGGGATCAACTAACAAAAACACTTACAAACACAAAGAGTTCCATCTGTTTTATGTTCAGATGTTTGAGTCGACAGATGGAACAACACAAAGCTTCTTTGAAAACAAAAGGCAGGTGGAACGCTATTCGCAATAGTGAACATTGCCAAGGGTAGTACACCAAGTACTGTACACTGAAGCGGAAAATGTTCCAATCTGCTGGGTTTTTCTGTTATTCTGTGACTTGCAAAGCAGTGTCAGTCTTTTATTGTACATGATAATCAGCTGTCACGACTGTGTTTGTTGATTCCAAAAAAAAAAAGAAGCTCAGCCAGGTGCGTGCATTCTGGGGAGCAGGGATCCTTATCTCCTCAGTCAGCCTACTGTATAGTGATTGAGCCTTGGCAGCAACCGGCCATGGTCGCTCCATTTCATTAACATTAATGCCTTGCAAACACAGCACGAGCAAGAGAGAGGGGACTAATCTCAATGAAAGTCTACAGTATTCAAACTGGATTCAGACAGAGTATGAACATGACAAGCCAATATCTTAGCCCCCTTCACGTTGCCCATAAAAGCCTACATTTGAAGCTTAACACCCAGGACTGACATTTCCAGCCTTGTTGCTCAACAACTGATTGGTTATTGAATTCATCAAGCGGTGTCATGACTCATGAGACTTCAGCTGATAGAGTGTATTTGACTGGGGGAGAGGAATGGGGTCAAGAATAAAAATAAACAAAAATGAATCAAGTAGAAAAGCGTCAACTACCATATGAAAAACAACAACCGAGAATCAATATGCAATAAAAAAAGAAAACAGAGAATTTGGAGACGAAATAAAGAAAGGAAATGTCAAATTACTGGTGCTTCCACTTGAATGCAAGATTGCCACTTAGACCTCTTTTTTTATCTATATATTTTTATTTTATTGTTATTTTTTTTTACAATTTGCTACTAATACTCTGGATAATATGGCAGGCTACAATTATAATGACTTCTCTAAAAACTATTTGAAAAACAACAATAACATATGTGGTTATACTGCATGCCCTTGTACCTCTGTGGGTAGTTTACTGTATTTCGAGCAGTGTTGCCTAACATTTATTGAGTCAAGGCACCCGTTCTACATAATCTCACAAACGCACATCACCAAACAAAAATGTGAAATTCAAAGAAAAAGTGAATATATACTGAAATAAGGATGAGCTCATCTCATCACAATTTACTTCGTGTAAAATCTGTTTAGTTGAACACACAGCTATTATTCTGTTGTATAGATGGCGACAGGTGGATACACAGGTTAATTGTACCTTCTGACTATAGATACATTATTTTATAATGAATATCATAATTTTCAGAGCAATTCAATGAAAGTGGCTCAGTTCCTGCAGCTGCCACACACACCTAATGATCTCTGACAGCACACTTATGTGCCACAGCACACTAGTTGGGAATCATTTATTTCAAGTGTAAATGTGTGTGTATGCGCAGCCACACCTAAAAAAAAAAATAATAATGAGGAACATGAGGTTGTTTTTTTTTTTTCATGTTAAAAACTATTGTGCTCAGCAGCATTTCAGTTAAATATCACATTAAATTCATTAAAAAAAACAATTTGCTGTGGCAATATTCTTCCACTGGCCTTGCTATAAAAATGGCAAACAAAAAGAACATTCAGAGGCCACGTCAACCACTTGAATTTTTTGACAGTCACTAATTCAGCCTATCTGGCTGACACTGATCTGTCCTCAGCCTACATTAGGGGATCAGCATGCATACGTGTGCACAGAATTTATGGAGCAGGAAGCCTTCTTGAAGCCCGGGTGTCATAAACTGAGTCACCTCGCCTCTTAGGACCACGTCAATCTGTTCCAGTCGCTGTATGGGTGGAACGATATGCCAAAAATCATACCTTGATTGTGAAGTCACATTTTGGTTCACATGGTACACTAGGAGGACAAAATGCAAAATATTTTGTCATATTTTGTCTAACATTTAATTACTTTTAAAATGAAAGATGAGAAACTGATATTGATAGCAGTAAAGTCTCCAATGAATGAAATATTCTCAGACAAACAAAATAACGTATACAAAAGGTCGCACGGTGGACGATGTATGGATGGTATAAAAAAATATCTAATAATAATAGACAACACTTCAAATCTTTTCTTTTAAGAAAGTGCAACATAGTTTGTCAGCCTTTAGAAAATGGACGCTGCAGATAAGTACAACAGTAACCGTTTGAACAGCCTGAACAATGACAATAATATTTTTTATTGGTTTGGCTCAACCTGAACAAGAGGATGCTACAATGCTGCTAAAAGTTGCTTTTGCTCTTTTTTTGTCATGTTTCTTTTTTGTGTGCACTGCACTGTGCACTGATGCTCACATTGGTTTGATGCTGTTTCCGAAGAGTAAATAAGTCTGACATACTGCCAAAAAGATACCAGAATCAGAATTACATCCACTAGCCGGAGGGTGAGGCACACTATTCTCTTTATCGTGTTGGCATTGTGGATAGAAGTACTCTTATTTATTTATTTATCATTCATCAATCATCTTCCGTTCCACTTCTCCTCATTAGGGTCGCGGGCATGCTGGAGCCCATCCCGGCTATCTTCGGGCGAGAGGCGGGGTGCACCCTGAACTGGTCGCCAGCCAATCGCGGCACATAGAAACAAACAACCATTCGCACTCACATTCACACCTACGGGCAATTTAGAGTCTTCGATTAATCTACCCTGCATGTTTTGGGGATGCAGGAGGAAAGAGGAGTACCCGGAGAAAACCCACACAGGCATGAAGAGACCCGCAAACTCCACACAGGCGGGGCCGGGATTTGAACCCCGGTCCACAGAACTGTGAGGCAGATGTGCTAACCGGTCGCACACCGTGCCGCCTACATCTCATCTATTTATTTATTTCACCTTTATTTATCCAGGTAAGGCAAATGCATCAAGGTTAATATGCACAATTGTCAATGTACCAGATTATCGCACTATTAGTCATTTTAAACTGCTCTACAGTGTTCCCTCGCCACTTCACGCTTCACGTTTTGCGGCTTCAGTGCTTCGCGGGTTTTTCCAAAATATCCATAAATAAATGAATGAATAAATAAATAAATAAATACAGCCATATCGGCAGCCATATTGCGGTAAGACGCGTTGTTTCATGTTGATGCGCCCTGCATGCCAAACAAAGAGATGAGTTGATTCAGAGGCTTTATACATGCCTGTAGATGCCTGTACTCTACGGGCACTCATACAAGGCGCGTGATTGGTTCCCGGCGCGACATCGAGCAATGAGAACACGAGTGGATTTATCCCGTGAGCTGATTGGCTGCGCATCATCGCAGCCTCTCCCAGTATCTTCCATTGCTATGTCTCGCCAGTCTCGTCCACGCTGTTGACTGTCTCGCATACTGTATCTTAGTGTTGTGTATGTACCAAATGTACCAAAAAAATCCAAATACTAGCACATTGGTCACCACTAAATCACTGTGACACAAGAGACTGGCCTCGGGACAAAAAGATCTTCCAAACTGACAAAGCATAAACAAGGTGCTTGGAGTTCTGGCAACATCAAATTAATAATAATCAGTTATTTGCACTTTCATAATCTCTATAAATGTACCTTATAGGTTGCTTATTTTAGTTAAATTGTAAAAGATGAGTTTCAAAACATGAAAGTCATCACATCATCTAATTAGATCCAATATAACAGTATATTAAAAAAGAAAAAACTATTCAGGAGAGCGCAGACCACCACCTTGTCGGTCTGACTTGTTTGATTGCAAAATCCTGACATGCCCGAAGATACTGCTGCGTTTAAGTCTTGTGGATTGTGGGAAAATGCAATACAAAGGGGTTGCAACAGCCACCCCAGCTCCACTTGCCAGATTCGGCCCCGATCCAAACAGTCTGTAATGGCAAGACGTGAAAAGAAATGTTCAATTCTGACCTTTTTTCAGAGCTAAAGACAAATCTCCTTGGGCACCCTACAACAAAGTTTGGGGGGAATCAGTTGTTTAGTTTTTCCATAATCCTCCTCCTGACTAACTAACATTAGATTGTGCAGGTGCACCTTATGTTGCTGCCAGTGAGTACACTGAAGGTATTGAACATGCAGGCTGACAGATGGAAGTTTTACTGCCAAGATAAACTTCCAAATGTTTCCGGCAGAAGCATCAAAAGTATGAATGACTTTTTTTGTTTTTTTGTTTAAACCCTGAGGGAAGGATATACGACAACCATGTTTGTAGTTACAGATGGACAACTTACCTTTAAGTTAAGCTTTGTAACCGATTTCAATGAGACCTCAGTGCTGTGCTCCATTTACGGTGGAGGGAGTGGTGGGGAGTTAAAAATAGGCCTCAGTGATCATCAGTCACCACTTGTGGAGAGCAGATTGCAAACGAACGCACTGAAGTGCTTGAATAGCGGCCCTTGTCGCTGGCTCACACGCAGTGAATATAAAGCAGTAACACACATTCGTAACAGTGTGGCTACACATCGTGCTTTAAGGGCCTGCATGCAGTGCAGATAAGGACAGCAGCAGAAAATATTCTGCTTTAGTAAACAGCTCGGGGTTCTTATGGTATGATCCATGAACAAACCATAAGACAACTTAGAGACTTTTGGTCTTTCCTGGCCTCAAGTTGAAAAGCTGAGGAACTGTCACTCTCTATAATGATGTTTGACAGATGACACAAGAGCTAAAGGGATGGCAAACTGCTCGCAGCTATCTTAGGGAAGATTGTGGAAAGCAGATTTTTATTAAAATTTCACATTAAAAGGATGATTTAAATTTCTCCTAGACTATCCATTATGAACTCATAGCAAAATACTACATTTTCTTGACACTATACGGCAAAACGTGTTGCATGCAGTTAATGTCAGATTGTATAAATGGGTAATTTTCATATAATTTGATCAATAACGGTAAAGACATGGTCCACTGAATTCCATTTTTAAAATCAATTCATTTTACGGATTTGATTATTTTAATTATTGGTAGTTGTTATCAATTAAAAGGTTGTAATTGTTTCTAAGAAACAAAATAAATTCAAGTAATAGTAGTAGTAATAAATATGCAAAACTGGGTCTGATTTTTTAATTGTGGGCCCTGAATCTATAATCTATGAAAGTTTAAACTTTTTGAATGGAATTATGGAAATAAATAAACTTTTCCATGACATTAAATTTTTTGGGAAAGGGTCTGTGTGTGTGTGTGTGTGTGTGTGTGTGTGTGTGTGTGTGTGTGCGCGCGCGTGTATTTGGCCTTGAATTGGTATTACCCATCTGGAAGATAATGTGGCTCATTTCTGACTAAATGATAATACTCGTGCAAATGTTTGGAGATGAAACATCTGCCAGCTGCTGTTGATGGCACAGAAAATGAAACGCAGCCTTAAGATTATGGACTGCATCACTAAAACAATTAACTGACACGAAATGCTACATGGTACATGGCTCAGGAACATTTCAGAAAACCTATGTCAGTAAATACAGTTCGGCGCTACATCCGTAAGTGCAACTTGAAACTCTACTATGCAAAGCAAAAGCCATTTATCAACAACCAGAAACGCCGCCGGCTTCTCTGGGCCCGAGCTCATCTAAGATGGACTGATGCAAAGTGAAAAAGTGTTCTGTGGTCCGACGAGTCCACATTTCAAATTGTTCTTGGAAATTGTGGATGTTGTGTGCAAAGAGGAAAATAACCATCTGGACTGTTATGGACGCAAAGTTCAAAAGCCAGCATCTGTGAAGGTAGGGGGTTGTGTTAGTGCCAATGGCATGGGTAACTTACACATCTGTGAAGGCACCATTAACACTGAAAGGTACATATAGGTTTTGGAGAAACGTGCTGCCATCCAAGCAATGTCTTTTTCATGGACAATGCTGCTTATTTCAGCAAGACAATGCCAAATCACATTCTGCTCATTTTACAACAGCGTGGCTTCGTAGTAAAAGAGTGCGGGTACTAGACTGGCCTGCCTGCAGTCCAGACCTGTCTCCCATTGAAAACGTGTGGCAAAATGTGTGGCAAATGTGAAGCGTAAAATACGACAAAGGAGACCCCGGACTGTTGAACAGCTGAAGCAAGAATGGGAAATAATTCCCCCGACAAAGCTTCAATAATTACTGTCCTCAGTTCCCAAGTGTTTATTGAATGTTGTTAAAAGGTGATGTAACACAGTGGTAAACATGACCCTGTCCCAGCTTTTTTGGAACGTGTTGCAGCCATAAAATTCTAAGTTAATGATTATTTGCTAAAAACAGTGACGTTTATCAGTTTGAATATTAAATATCTTGTCTTTGTACCGTATTCAATTAAATATAGGTTGAACATGATTTGCAAATCATTGTATTCTGTTTTTATTTATGTTTATTGGAATTGGGGTTGTAATATTAGAAAAGATAGGCTTGGTATGTTCCTCTTATGTGTCTCCTTTTTCCTGTAACCATGATAAATTATGCATCATAAAGATTTTACACACATCAGACTGCTGTGACAGACACATTTGCTAAGCTCAACATGACATAACATGATGACAGGCCTCAAGAATGCAAAACAGATGCTTCAATTTATATCTGTGATGGTCCAAATATACAGTAAGTATTTTAGGTGGGAAGCAGCATGTGGATGCACAAACACAAACGTCATTTTTTTTTTACTAATTGTATGATCGCTACTGAAATGAGAAACAATGCATGCCAATGCAAAAGATTCGCCCGAATAAAGTTTTTTTTTGAAACTACACTAAATACACACAGGTGAATTGAGGAATTGAACTGAAGTGTAGTTTGTGTCTGGCTGACTAGTAGAAATATCTGTTTTTCAAGAAAGACATGTTGGATAGACATGATCTCCATCTTCCAGCTGCCACCACAACTCAACCCAAGTGTGTGCAGCTGCTGTGAAATTCCCCGCACCCCCTCCGTCTGAGGTTGTCTCTTTTTTTTTTTTTTTTTTTTTGCCTTCCATAGACACAACAACAACAACCGCATCCTCCATCACTGCCAGCGGTGAGCAGACGTTTTGCCAGAGTCCGTGCTAAGACGTGACATTTGAGCAACACTTCAGATGGCGCTCCTTTGGGTCTTGACTCAACTTGGCAGCTGTGTTGCCCTACGGCCAACACCATCCTGAACAATTGTTTTGTTGCGCTTCACAGAGACAGGTGACATTTGTTGACCATCAGCATGTCTTCAAGTCAGCCGTGGGAAACTATTTAATTGAGATTCCCATTGTGGCTTTTTGGTTTGTGTTTTCCCACACAGAATGAAAAATCAAACACAATTTCCATCATCAATGATGACCATGTTCTATGATTTATATAACTAATACATTTTAGCGAACCCACAAACACTTGAGTCTCAACTACGCAGAACCAACTGAGATCTCTGGATGTGGAGCAGCACTAATAACATCCTGCACACATTCTCAGGGTGAGCATCTCAATTCCCGGCATGTATCACATTAGTAAGGGGGGGGGAGGTGTACTTAGGAGCATTGGCAGATAAGCACCCTGAACGATTATCTTATCACAAAGTGAGCTACATCATGCAAGGCACACTAAACCCAAAGGCGTGTATCAGTGTAGTGTTAGCATACCATAGTAAGAAGCTGTTAACATTGAGATTTTCTGAGGAAACCAAGTGCATGTCACAAGTTTAAAGCAGAACCAAAACCAGAACCATGATGCTTGAGAACTGACATAATGTAAAAAAAAAAATAATAATAAAAATAAATAAATAAAAAATAAAAATAAAAAATAAATGTCTTGCATGCTTTTGTGCGCCATAGCATTTCACTCAACTCCATGGAAGAACATGAAGTCATGTAGGCAGACACAAATTAGAGGGAGAGAAGGGCACCCAGGTTCAGAGTGGAAAATTAGTGCAGAGTTGTGTAATAAAGATCAATAAATCAAGTTGTTGGACAGTCATGATACACTGCACTACTAAGTTATGGGAAAAGCTATTATGCTCATGGTATAATGTCAAAATGTTGATTCGATCTACTGCATTATTAAGGAAGCTCAAACAGACTTTCCTTCGACTGTAAAAAAGATGGAGACCAGGCAAATGCTAAGCAGAGTAAACAATCTACACATTCACCATTAGGATGACCAGACGTTCTCTGCACCCCAGACATGTCCAGTTTTTGGAACCCAACCCCCCCCAAAAAAAAAATATATTTCTCTTTTAAGTCTGCATGCATCGCAGTGGCTTGAGATTTAGTTTCAGTCCTGTCTTTTTATAGACTGAAACCTCATTGGCTGGCTTTTCAATCGCTTTTTATCCAATCATTGGGTAGGTAACCATTTAGCACCAGTGATTAGTCATGATGTCACTAGGAGAGTGTGCATGTTATTCGATGACCCAACAATAAATATCGGTTACATATTTAGGGTGTGTGATTTTTGTTTTTGTTATGAAGATAAGGAACATCATTTCACAAAAAGACGGGTAGCGTGTTTTAATGAATCATGCTTATCACTCGATCAAATATGACAGTCATTCAGTTACAGATTTATGAATATTTCAGAAATGAGCTCGCGAGAGCTAGCAGGTCTAGATTGATCCATATTAAACTATGGTATTAATGTAGACTTCTCCACAGGCTGGGTGGCAGTCCAATTAACATGGATTATTATTAGAACCATTTGAGGGAGCAACTGGATTTGGCTGGAAGGGGAACGGCTCCACAGCAGTTTAAATCCGGGATTGAGTAATTATTCAAACTGTAAAGAATGCACTGTTTCAGTATGATGGGGGAGGACTCCTGTGCAATGTTCTTTGAATGCAACAAAGTCTTGTTAATGTCCCTTTGGATGGAGTGTTTAATGTTATTCACCTAACTGGGTGTGAGCTAGTCACTGAAGTACAGTTGAAGCCTGTCATGTTCAAGTTGGATCAAGGCTCTTATTAGTCTATCAATTTTCTAGAGTGCTTGTCCTCATCAGGGTCGCAGATTAGCTCCCCATCAAGCGTCCCACGAAGACGCTAATTTGGAGAAAAGTGGCTTTGAAATGAATCATATAGTCATCGCAATGCGGAAATGAACGATTGTGCATCAATACAGTGCCATACCATAATCGATTATAACGTGATTATAATGTTATGACATTGCTTGTTAATTTTCGGCCCGCGGCATAAAAATGCTTGTGGTCTGTCTGTCAATGATAGTCTCATCCAGAGTGTAAGTCATCCGTCGCATTCAATGCCGCCAGCTAAAAGTTAAGAACCGTCCAAACGTTTAAAAACATATCTGGACACATTCTGCATTTTACGAACAGACAGGGAGGCATACAAGCCACGTCGCTACTTACCACTGGAGATAACAAATTGATACATTGCTATAACGTCGTCATTGTTTCACACGTAATTACTGACAAACAAATACTCACTGCTCTGATCAACCTTGCTATTGTTGATTCGGTACTAATTAACTATGATGAACTACACAAAGGTAACTAAACAATTCGACTGTGTTGGCTGCCAAATCTCCGGCAGAAGGTTCACAGCCCTGCCTCTGCTGAAACTGTGGCTGACAACTTCCATCCCCAAAATCACAGCACTTAATAAGTAATACGTTGTTTATAGTGTACATCAAATTGTGTTGTTACAAAGGGGTTTAAATAGGTGTAGATAATGGCTGTTGGAAAAAGTTGAAGGATTACTTTTTGAAGAGTTCCTTAGCACCATCTTGTTTCAACACTTTGTACTGCTCCAGTCTTGTTATGACCGGCAGCACGAGCTCATTTTTACTAAGATTAGCTGGGGGCCAATGATTATTTCACACTTCAATATGTGCATTTTCCTTACCGCTTATTCTCATAGTAGGGTCGTGGGCTGCTGGAGCCTATCCCAGCTATCTTCGGGCAGGAGGCGGGGTACACCCTGAACCGGTCGCCAACCAATTGCAGAAACAAACAACCATTCGCACTCACATTCATACCAACGGGCAATTTAGAGTATTCAGTCAACCTACCACGCATGTTTTTGGGATGTGGGAGGAAGCCGGAGTGCCCGGAGAAAAGGCACGAGGAGAACATGCAAACTCTACAAAGGCGGGGCCAGGATTTGAACCCTGGTCCCCAGAACTATGAGGCAGATGTGGTAACCGGTCGTTCACCGTGCCCACAATTAATGTATTGAATTAAATAGATTTTCTGCGTGTTCTAATGGCTTCAACTAATCAGATGCCTAATCAGTGTAGAGCATAGAATGGCGCCCGTCTAGGTACTGTAATTACTCGTGTATAATGCGCATTGTTTTCCTCAAAAAAATGGTCAAAAGTCAATAGTACACATTATACATAGGTATAAGGGCAAATGGAAAGACTTGCGCATTTTATAAATGTATGCCGCCAACTAGTGATTATGAAAATGCTGTACACTTTCATTCCAAAATGCCACCGCCATTTAGTGGTTATAAAAAAGGTGCAGCCTACACTTTCGTTTCAATATGACAGGGGCACGTATGACTGCATATATGTACAGTTGTGCTCATATGTTTCATTCCTGGGCAGAATTTGTGAAATATTTTTTTGTTTTGTTTTTTTTAAATATGACTGAACAACAACCATCATTAATTTCTTTATGATTATGTTTTGTTGAATGATAATGCTTTTGTGAAATGCTTAACTTTAATTTTAGTTCCATTAAAATAAAATTAAATGTGTTTCGTCTGGTCCTTCATGTTTTCTTTCGAGAATTGTACCCATCTTACAAATTCTGCCTGGGTAATCAAACATACGAGCACAACTGTTTTCTAATTTACTAAATAAAATTAGGGCTGTGAATTTCAAAATAAAAGCAATTAAATGTAAAAAAAGGATTACGTGTTCAAATAATATGATTAATTTAGGAATAATTCTTTGAAAAAAAATAACAAAATACAGATAACACTTCATGTTTTGATCATATGGGTAGAAGCAAAATCGTGCATTGTAAAAATGCATTATACATAGGTAGAAGGGTTTTCCAGAATTTTTAGGTCAACTTTGGGGGTGTGTATTATACATGGGTGCGCATTATACACGGGAAATTATGGTACTTCCTATAACTGCCTCTGAAAATGACTTAACCCAAAAGATCCTCCTCTGCAGTCCATTGTTGCAACTCACATTCAAGAATTTCTGATAGTTTCCCGACGATCAACAACTTTCTTAACAAATCCAACTTTGTACTCCTAAAATAAATTGGATACAATTTTGATACTGAGCTCTTCCTGTATGTTTTCATTTCCTTATACCGTCTGTTTGTCCTTTCTATGTTCCTTCAAATGCCTTTGTTACCTTGTGTAGAGTAAGGGCATTTTGCACATACAGCTCTAATACATTTAATAATGAACTGAGGCCTATCCACGCTATATGAGGAACATCTCGTCACCGACGCGGAAAACACGGATAGCTGACTTCCTGTGGATGCTGCGCTAACAAGCATAACTAGGATTGATGACATGATTGTTTATGGCTGGTTTCTTCAGAAAAAAAAAAGTTAAATACATAGTATTATACAAAGTATATCATTTATTTACATAAATATATGATATGATATATGTAAACACAAACAAAGCCTAAACACAGATGCCAACCTATAAAAATTCACTTCCAGAACAATGTCCAAATTTGTCTGAATTTTCATATTTTAAAAATTTTTGTCAAGGACATTACCATTTATTGCAATATATTATGTCATACGATAAAAATGATTCTGCATACTGTTTAATTGCCCAACATAATCATTACTCTACAATTGTAATCGTTAAAAAATTATGGCTTCAGTATTTGTTATTTTGTTCTTATTGCATCAACTTTGTAATGGCAGACACAGTTCCAACCTGAATTAAAGTATATGAGATTTCGATGTGCCATCGTCAAAAACATCTGTATCTATGGATTAATTCGCCTTTGCCAATTCTTTTTTCAACCTTCGTAAGAAAAAGGTGAAAGTCTAATAAATCAGATTAATCAAATCTCAAAAGTCAAAGCTTCGCACTGTATTTTGCAAACAAACAAATGATTGGATAGTTCATGCATGGACGAGAGTTTAGATTTCTATTTTGTGATTGTACTTGTATGGATATCTTCTCTTGCAAGCTATTTATATGATATATTAATATTTCTGATACCCACTATTGCTACTGAAATGATACAGGTGATCTCATCTTATATTAGAAATATTTATTATCAGCTATTGTCATCTTTGGTGGCTCTGTGGTGATATCTTGTGTTAAAAAAAAAGACATTGTCGACATTTAAAGTTCCCAAGGGTGCCATGTCATGGTCGCCTTCGCCATCCACCCGAGTGAGGAGGAAGTACTTTCACTCACATTGCCAAATGCAGAAGTAGATTGCTCGTATACCAGATTAATCCAGCAACCAACTACAAACGAACAAGGTGGAACAAAGATAAATCAGACTAGATGCTTGATGTCATAAAAGTGTCAGCCTTGGCAATCGTACACTACTGTTTCAGTTAGTTACCTACGAGACTGAATTTTCTCACCTACTACATGAAATAAATTGTTGTGAAATAAAGAGTTTAAGTTAATGCTTGTGAGAGCATGTGGAAGCAAATGTAAAACATTTGCAAAGACAATTTCCAAGGGATTTATGAGTCAGACCTTCACATTGCCTTGAGGCACATCATAGGTTTCACAGTTTTGTTTGCTCGACAAAAGTAAGTCACATATATTGCATCCAATGATAAATTTTGAAATACCAGCAATTTGTGGTACACACTTTACTGATGTCTTGACAGCTAGTTAAGAAATTAGGGCCACATCTTCCAGTGTCCATCCATCCATGGTCAGAATACTTCACGGGGAGGTGTCCAGACGCCAGAGCCATCTCATGGATGGCCAAGCTTCTCGCTCCTATCTGTAAGGAAGAGCCCGGACACGCTGCTGAAGAAATTCCTTTTTGCGGCTTGTATCCATTATCTTGTTCTTTCAGTCACAACCCACAGCTCGCGACCAAAAGCAAGTGTGGGAACGTACATCGAATGGTAAATCGAGAGCTTTGCCTTGCGGGTTAGCTGCTTCACCACAACAGACCGATGTGGAGTCCGCATCACTGCAGACGGTGCGCCAATCCACCTGTCGATCCTTCTCTCCCTCATAAACAAGACCCCAAGATATTTGCACTCCTCCACCTTCACTAATGACCATGGCCTCAGATTTGGAGGTGCTGATTCTCATAGCGTTAGGAACTGTGGGTGGATCGGGGCCACACACAGTGTTGATGGTGCACTGCTTCTCCCTATTGAGATGCTGAATGGAGCAGAATTTCCTCAAAGCCGTCCGGGGGTCATTCTCCACGGTTTCACCTAGGGCTGCACAATTAATCTGATTTTAATTGCGATTACAGTTTTCTGCATGGTCGTCTGCGATTTTAAACATTTGTGCACGGCCAGTCCCCATTTTTGCAGACCCGACCACCAGGCGCTCCCCATGGAGCGAGGTCTGGCTCCGGAGCCAGAGGCCGGGGCAGTGTTTGGGAGAAGGAAAATGAGGTCAAAAGATTTCACTCTTCATAGAGGGTTCAGAGCCATGCTTTGTCTGGTCCCTCAACTAGGACCTACATATTTGCCCTGGGCGACCCTACCAAGGATAAAAATCCTGTGACAACTTAGCTACAAGGAGGACTGGGCCACACAAACCCCTTCACAATGGTAAGGTGACAGCTCAAGGAGGAGCATATTCCTTTTTTTTTTTTAAATAAATACAAAAAATAAAAAAGTACATTACCAGGTGTCTTCATCTGTAGAAATGAATAGCTGAATGTCGTCATTTTAAGAAAAAGGTATTTCACAGTTATGACAAAACTGTTGCTATGGAAACAGCCAAGCAAATCTCTTTACCAGCATGCAGTTGCTTATGGCCTTTAGTCACATCAACGTCACACCGGTAACCAGAGGTGGGTAGGAACGCGCTACATTTACTCAAGTAACATTTTGGGTAAATTGTACTCGTCAAAGTAGTTTTAATACTGCACACTTTTTACTTTTACTCAAGTATTTATATTATGAAGAAATGGTACTTTTCCTTCGTTACAATGATCTAAATGATGCTCGCTCCCTTTATTTATCAATTGATGCTTATTTAGCAACTATTTCATTTGTGACCATTCTGTTTAGACTACGACTTCGACTTCCACATTGGATGCTGTTTGCTCCAATCCAATTTAAGCGCTATAGGTACACGAGATAAACCAGCCCGGCTAATCAACGTTCCTACGTGGCGACAATGTTCGGAAGGTTCTCGTTACCATTGAAGGCAACGGCGCGTGACTTGTGTTTACATTTGGATGAGAAAAACAACAGCTTTCATGGATTGTAGTATTTGCCCATACAAATTTCAGCCCACTTCTAACTTGAGAAAACACCTTGCGGTAAATTGCAGATGTTTTGCTGTTGTTTTGGCTGTGCATACTAGCCCGCATTAGCCCTATTTTATCACGAGTAATTGTAAAACATGCATCTCTTGGGGTATGTGCTAATCTCGCTCACACTATACACACGCGCGCACACACACACACACACACACACAGAGCAATATCAGAATTTGCATATTCACATTTTATTTAGTTATTATTTTATTGATGTTCATGCTCTGATAAAGAAAAAAAATCAGAAGTTAAGGCCTCTTTACACTCCCCGACAACGCCTGCATTGCATCACGTGACCGACGAATTGCCCCGCGCAGCACCTCTGCGGAGCTTGCCGCGCACCCGACAAAAATAGATGCTGTGCGTCGAACGCCGCGGAGATCATCTCTCGTGATTCGTCCGTTTTAGTCACATGCTGTGATGACGTACCAGCGTGCCCATTGGTTCTACATACCAGCTACGTTGCCGCCTTCTCGATCGATTTTTCAGCATAATTAAACGTATCATATGGTCATCTAGGGCCATTTGTTCTAGCGGGCAGTGTTGTTGCTTTGTTCCTTGTTACGGAAAGGAAAGGAAACACGGCTAGCGGAAATGGCAAAAAGAAAATGCAGAGGAAACTCCTCCCTGTGGTGTCCTGTCCAATACCAGCCTTTGCGACACCCCTGACTTGGAGGAGAACTCCAGCACCCTTTCAAAACAGCACGTGTGGGTTGCGCTTGAGTATAAAGGCAAACTACGCGTGGGACAGCCGCAATGACGTCAGCGCGGTGGCCATCCGCGCGAGTATAAAGAAGCCTTTACTCGCAATTTGCTGCATACTTGAGTACTTTCTTTCACTATGTACTTTTTACTCTCACTCAAGGACGACTTATTACTTTTATTAGAGTCACATTGCTGTCAAGTAACAGTACTCTTACTTGAGTACAATATTTGGCTACTCTACCCACCTCTGCCGGTAATCGTAAAATGGATTTGTTTGAGTCCATTCCTGTGGTCTTACTCCAGCTTGTTATTCTTAGGAACATTTAAATTGTGATTCCTCTATAGCCTTTTCTCAAAGTACAGAAATACCTTCATAAAATGCAAAGCGATCATGAACATTGACTATTTCTCCCCAAAATAGTTAAATATTTAACAAGGTTTAAATTATATTTATAAATATAAAGGTAAAAACAATATAAATGACAGGGTTAGTCTGCAACAGTTACTTTGTGGTTAAACTTTAACACACAAATGAAGGAGGGCAAGTTTGGCCAGTAGAACACACACATTCCCATTTAAAAACCACTCACTACAAAAAGTGTCAAAGACCTAGTCGACCTGCCCTTTTGATCACACAGTGTATAAAGTATGTGCCAGTTTTCCCCCTAAGAATTTCTTATTGCTCTCGACACCTTGGGAGGCCTCCACCAGAAAGTGTTCGGCTGGAGAGTCACTTGTACCTATTGCCAGGCTCTCGGTGAAAAATAGTGTGAGAGGAAACAGGGGGGAGACAAACCATGGAGGGAGAGGCTGGAAGTCTAAATGATTCCCACATGTTCATCAAGAAGATCCTTTCCAGGTGGCCCCAGTCTACGAACTTGCTGGGGAGGAAAGCACCTCGCTCAACTTTCCCGCACGTTTCGCCCACACACTGCTGTGCACCGACTTCACATGGATCCACTTTTGTTTCAAAATGGCGTCTCAAGGCAATATTTGGAGAAGGTACCAATAAAATCACGGCTACAGACCAACCAGAAAAGACCATACAGAAACAAAGAAACCAGTTGCATTAGCAAATGAAATGATTGTAAATGATTGAGGGATTTAAGGTTGAACCTTACTCCCTTTTAAAACGTACTGTATAATCTAAGTAATTATGACTCACCGAGTACACAAACGTTATGCTGGTGCCTGACAATTGCAAACATTGTTTAGGATATGAGGTTATTAATAGGACTTAAATACTATCCAACTTGTAGTTATCTGAAAATATTATTATATAAAAATATAATATTTCCATTTACAATTATACCTTTTTTTGTTTTTGCTGCAAATTGACTCGTCTTACTGTAATATAATAATGTATCGTGGCAAAAAACACCAAAATATGTTGTCCACCGTCATGAAAAAGTAAAACACTTTCTCTTATGCTTCTCTTGTAGTTCTTGTAGTATTTGAGGCCTAATCCGCTTCCAGTGGATTTTGAAAACATTTTCTGTGCATTTTCTGCGCTTGTAGTCCAGTGTGACGTTTTGACCGGATGTTCATGCAAACCAAACTAGCTCAGCAATATTACCTGTATGCATCATCAAACCAAAATGCACTGTAATTATATTTTACAAGATCACTAAACTAAAGTTGGCACGATGGTCGACTGGTGAGAGCGTCTGCCTCCCAGTTCTGAGGACCATAGTTAAAACCCCGGCTCCGCCTGTGTGGAGTTTGCATGTTCTCCCCATGCCTGTGTGGGTTTTCTCCGGGCACTCCGGTTTCCTCCCACATCCCAAAAACATGCATGGTAGGTTAATTGAAATCTCTAAATTGCCCCTAGCTGTGAATGTGAGTGCAAATGGTTGTTTGTTTATGTGTGCCCTACGATTGGCTGGCAACCAGTTCAGGGTGTACCCCGCCTCCTGCCCGATGATAGCTGGGATAGGCTCCAGCACTCCCGCGACCCTTGTGAGGCTCAGAAAACAGATGGATGGAAGATCACTAAACTATTATATATAATACTTTATTCTTTTTTTAGTATATATAATTCACATACAGTATCGTCCAATAAGAATAGTTCAAACTTTTTCAGTGAAATTGTGGGGATTGGTTAAGTTTCTTATAATAACAGGAAATGATTGCTCACATGTGGAGATACAATTCAATACATTTTCAGTAAAAAAAAAAAAAAAAAAAAAAAAAAAAAAAAAAAAAAAAAAAGGGTGGTTTGTGTCAGGAAGGGCATTAGGCACAAAACCTGTGCCAAACAAATCATGCAACTGACTCACTGTGGCTCGCTCTGATGGGACAAGCACATCAACAACTTGTCCTGTTTGTATTACCTCTCCCAACAGGTTGTGTGCATGTGTTTTCTACGTAACTTGAACATTTTGAATACATTTGAATCAAACAAAATTGGAATTTATATTTTTTTGTGACAAACTTAAAACATTGCAAAGAGATTTGGATGTATTTTGCGGTGCGACTTCTCTATGATCCAGAGATTTACTATCCTATGATTTACAGTAATACACTTGCTTTTATTATTGGGACAATGATCCAGAATTTAGTTGCTAGTTGTACAATGTTGTTAGAGCACTGCCATCTACTGAGTGCCATTCTAGTTACTTATGTATGAAGACAAGCTAAAAACTATTTGGAAGTATTCAAATTAAAATCAAAGAGGAACCACACCTTCACCAAAGTGTAATAACTTGTATTTTGCAGTTGGCATTGATAGTGGTGGGAACAGGATCTCAGGGTTATCTTCAACCTCACACTCAGTGTTATCTTCACCTGGTTGTGAAGCAGTGGCACGATAGCTGGAAACGAGATTTGAAACATTGTCTTTTTATTCTCTGAGCTTCTTGCGCTTGAGAGTACCAATATAGGTGGACTGCTGTGATTCCACCACAGCTTTACCAGCAGCCTGCTGCTACTTGAGTCTTGCTTCAGGATGACTTTCTGAAATATAACTTTGCCTTTCCACAAGCGATAACTGGTCCCTCATGAATAAAAGGTGCTCATCCTGCTCATCTAGTGCAAAGAACAGAAATAAATAATGCTATGGCAATGACAACATTGGGACTATGCCATTAACACTTTTCCCTCTGCATTTCAGTGAGCTCTGTTGGAATTGTGACTGGAACTGCTTGACACCATTTCCCTGAGACGCAACTTCGACATACCTTAGCTGGATGAATGGCATTCCTCCATGTTTTAGGTAGTCTTAGTTGCAGCCCATTCCGAAAACAGCTCAAATGTGTCAATGTCAAACTAACAAAGTGCTTCTTTAATATTTGAGTCAATGCTAAAATATTTTCAACGTACAACACCAATCAAAATGATCACATTTGCTTGTTCAAAAATAACCATACTTGAAGTGACCTTTACCTGAAACCATGTCTTGCTTACAAGTGTGATTAATGAGGATGGCTCCCTGAATCTTGAAAAATGAGCAATAAAAGGATCACAGAATCTAAAAATACATTGTAAAAAGCAACGCTATTATGCTTGTCAATTGTCAGCATGCCTACAAGCTGCTGATGGATGAGGACCAGAGGAAATTACATTGTTATCTTAATCTGTACAAACATGAAGCTACACCACAGCAGCCTGCTACTGATTTTATCAATAGTGATCACTGATCTCGACCAACCAAAAGACTGCACCATTGCAGGGGGTTTATGAACACAGCAAAAATATATTTTAGACCTGTTGGATTATTTTTGGTTAATAACATTTAATTCAAGATAATAAAACTGCTGTATTTCGTGTGACATGAGTACAGAATCTCCCCCTTTTAATTTAGGGCATACTCACCCTAGGCCACAGGTGTCAAACATAATTTTATGTGGCCCGCGAAAGCAAATCAAAATTGCTCATTGCGTTCTGGTGTAATACCATTGAGATATTTGCAAGCATTTTTTAGTTACCAATCCCACTTTGAAAAGAAATGTAATAGTTGAAAAACAGGTTTTTATAGGCTTCTGATTCCAAAAATGGCTATGCATCAATGTGTTGTGTATACTGTATGTAATTACAGTATAGGAAGTAATCTTTCATTTATATGGGTTCACAGTTGTAGCGGCCCTCTGAGGGACGTCATAACTACGATGTGGCCCGTGACAAAAATTAGTTTGACACCCCTGCCCTAGGCCAATCGAATCCTGCCGGACTTGGTCAAAATTACCCCTCCCACTCCTGTCCCCTACTGGCCTGTGTTCACACTGCTCTTCTTCTTTTCCTTTCGGCTTGTCCCTTTAGGGGTCGCCACAGAGCGTTATCCTTTTCCATGTAAGCCTATCTCCTGCATCCTCCTCTCGAACACCAACTGCCCTCATGTCTTCCCTCACGACATCCATCAACCTCTTTGGTCTTCCTCTAGTTCCCTTGCCTGGCTGGCAGCTCCATCCTCATCATCCTTCTACCAATATACTCACTCTCTCTCCTCTGGACGTGTCCAAACCATCGTCTGCTCTGCTCTCTCTAACTTTGTCTCCAAAACATTGAACCTTGGCTGTCCCTCTGATAAGCTCATTTCTTATCCAACCTGGTCACTCCGAGAGTGAACCTCAAAATCTTCATTTCCGCCACCTCGAGCTCTGCTTCCTGTTGTTTCTTCAGTGCTAATCCATACATCATGGCTGGACTCACCACTGTTTTATAAACTTTGCCCTTCATCATAGCAGAGACTCTTCTGTCACATAACACACCTGACACCTTCCTCCACCCGTTCCAACCTGATTGGACCAGTTTCTTCACTTCCTGACCACACCCACCATTTCTCTGGACGGTTGACCCCAAGTATTTAAAGTCCTCCACCCTTGCTATATCTTCTCCCTGTAGCCTCACTCTTCCCCCACCACCTCTCTCATCCATGCACATATATTCCGTCTTACTTCGACTAATCTTCATTCCTCTGCTTTCCAGTGTATGCCTCCATCTTTCTAACTGTTCCTCCAGCTGCTTCCTGATTTCACTGCAGATCACAATGTCATCTGCAAACATCATGGTCCACGGGGATTCCGGTCTAACCTCATCTGTCAGCCTATCCATCACTACTGCAAACAGGAAGGGGCTCAGGGCTGATCCTTGATGCAGTCCCACCTCCACCTTAAATTCGTCTGTCACACCTACAGCACACCTCACCACTGTTCTGCTGCCCTCGTACATGTCCTGTATTATTCTAACATACTTCTCTGCCCCTCCAGACTTCCGCATGCAGTACCACAGTTCCTCTCGAGGTACTCTGTCATAGGCTTTCTCTAGATCTACAAAGACACAATGTAGCTCCTTCTGACCTTCTCTGTACTTTTCCATCAACATCCTCAAGACAAATAATGCATCTGTGGTACTCTTTCTAGGCATGAAACCATACTGTTGCTCGCAAATACTCACTTCTGTCCTGAGTCTAGCCTCACATACTCTTTCCCATAACTTCATTGTCTGGCTCATCAACTTTATTCTTATATAGTTCCCACAGCTCTGCACATCACCCTTGTTCTTAAAAATTGGCACCAGCACACTTTTCCTCCATTTCTCAGGCATCTTCTCACGCGCTAGTATTCTATTGAACAAGCTGGTCAAAAACTCCACAGCCACCTCTCCTAGATGCTTCTATACCTCCACAGGAATGTCATCGGGACCGACTGCCTTTCCATTTTTCATCCTCTTGAATGCCTTTCTATCTTCCCCCTTACTAATCATTGCCACTTCTTGGTCCATCATACTCTCTCTCTTCTACTCTCTCATTTTCCTCATTCATCAACTCCTCAGTATTCTTTCCATCTCGCTAGCACACTGCTAGCACCAGTCAACATACTTCCATCTCTACCCTTAATCACCCTAACCTGCTGCACATCCTTCCAATCTCTATCCCTCTGTCTGAGCAACCTGTATAGATCCCTTTCTCCTTCTTTAGTCTACAACCTGGCATACATGTCATCATATGCCTCTTCTTTGGCCTTTGCCACCTCTACCTTTGCCCTGTGTCACATCTAGATGTATTCCTTTCGCCTCTCCTCGGTCCTCTCAGTGTCCCACTTCTTCTTAGCTAACCTTTTTCCTTCTATGATTTTCTTCACCAACATGTCCATTTAAATCTGCACCAATCATGACTCTCTCTCTGTCTGGGATGCTCAGAACTACTTCGTCTAGCTCCTTCCAGAATTTCTCTTTCACCTCTAGGTCACATCCTACCTGTGGGGCATAGCCACTAATCACATTATACATAACACCCTCAATTTCAAGTTTCAGCCTCATCACTCGATCTGATACTCTTTTCACCTCCAAGACATTCTTAGCCAACTCTTCTTTTAAAATAACCCCGACTCCATTTCTCTTCCTATCTCCACCATGGTAAAATAATTTAAACCCTGCCCCTAAACTTCTATCCTTACTGCCTTTCCACCTGGTCTCCTGGACACACAATATATCAACCTTTCTCCTAATCATCATGTCAACCAACTCCCGAGATTTTCCTGTCATAGTCCCAACATTCAAAGCCCACATTCAGTTCTAGGCTCTGTGCTTTCCTCTTCTCTTTCTGCTGAAGAACCCGCTTTCCACCTCTTCTTCTTCGACTTCGACCCACAGCAGCTGAATTTCCAACGGCACCCTGCAGGTTGACAACGCCGGTGGCGGACGTTGTTAACCCGGGCCACGACCGATCCGGTATGGAATTCTTTGGATGAACTTTCTTTGGCAAAGTTTTAAGCCGGATGCCCTTCCTGATGCAACCCTCTGCATTTATCCGGGTTTGGGACCACCCTACAGTTTGCACTGGCTTGTGCCCCCTATAGTCCTGCATTTCTTCACACTGCTCATTAAAAGAAAATGGCGTTCTTCCGGTTTAGGTGTGCCATCGCTTCATTATACAATGCTGCATTCTGTTTATTTTCATTGTGAAAGGTAGCTGCTGACAAAAACATTAAGCATGTCTTACTCATTAGTAGACGCACAACAGCATTAATTTTGGGACAAGCCACGTGTGTGGGCATGTGCCCATGTGTGACTAGATATTTCCTGTTGTTGTGTTTATCTATATTATGCAAGGTGGTGGTTATCAATCGCAAAAGCATCTTAGCGCGTCAAAAAGTCCCTCGGATTTTCTTGCCTTGTGCAAGTCAAAGCGCTCAGTGTGTGCTCATGAGCTTAAAAGTAAAAGTGAACAAAACGGTAAAAGTTATCGTAAGTAACAAATTCCTCCTGCCTAACAACATTGTAAATTTAAATCTTCTATCATATGTTCAAGAAACACAAATGTCATGTCATATAAGCATATTTAGAAAAATAAGAAAAAACAGCTTATAAACAATTAAAACAGACAGCAAAAAATAAAAGTACAATTAAAACAGCGTACAGTGCAAAAAAATATTTAAAAGAGGAAATGCTCTAAAAGGCATGAGGAAAAAAGAAGAGTTTTTAAGGAGAAAAAAAATCACAGAACTGTTGTAACAGGCTCCTGACTCACAGGTGCCTCTCTTTGGAGTCCTGTCCTATCCTGAAGAATAAAAAACACATCCTCTCCTTCAAAATGTGTTAGCCCGAGCGGTGACTGGCCGACGACACATCCGCTATGTAGGCTAAGGTATTTTCATACTTAAAGGGCGCTTTATGTTTCTCATGCATTTCAATGACAGTCACACATCTGGAAAACTGATAACTCCATGCTCCATGATTTACAGCTAGCCTCAGAATTCAATTTATCACACCTCTTTGGTATTTGCGAACTCATTCCTAAATTACATGCAGTGAGTGTGTCACCAGTCTGGACGGGAAAATATGCGAATAGAGAATACAATTACTTGTGCGAACAGGAGAATATAGCCCAGACTGCACTATAACTTTCATTTCTCTTTAGGTCCCACCTCCTCAGATTGTCTCTTACTATGGACACAGGATGGGCAAACTTTTGTGGTCAATGTGGCCATATTTGATTTTTAAGATAGCTAGATGAGCCAAGTCATTCATAGATGAGGTCAACTGTGTATATAAAATAGTTCATTTTAATAATAAAATACTAATGGATTCTCATTTTTCAGTGTATTATTCTGGGATCTTGTTTGATGTCCGTCCCACATCTGAGACGCACAAAAATGAGCAGGAGCGCATAAAGCATGGTGAATCTGCATCCACAGACGCACAGCAACGGGGGGGGGGGGGGGGGGGGGGGGGGGGGGGGGGTTATTGTTCCATAAATACGAAGGACACGATAATTTTTCTCTGACTCGATAAATTTTCATTGTTGTGGTAACACCCGGCGCGCCGCTCGCAAGGGAGCGAGCTGCTGGTAGAACGGCTTTGGCTCCGTAGATGCAAACAAGTGGGACACTTTAGGGAAAGCTAACCATTTATTAAATTTGCTCGCCCGTGAGCTAACTAGCTAGCAAAGTAAGGCGCTAAACAGCTCGCCATGGCTCACTCGATCGTGACGACATACTAACTGGTGGACAGCAGTCCGCCTTCCGGACCCAGAAGTAGTGCCATACGTACGCACACCATTGCCAAAAAAAAAACACGTTATGATTCTCGACATACGGAGTGCCACAACATATTACAGGCTTTAAGGTAGTGATGAACCATACTGACCAATCACATGCCAGTTCAGCCACCCCCTTCAGCCAATCAAATCTGCATCTCAGGCATAATCACTGATTGTGGGCAGCCCACACAGAGACGAGGAGAAACATAGCAGGGGAGGGAGAAAGAGACGCAGTGTGTAAATTGAGTTAAAGACAGAGAAATATTAGAAAATGACCGATAAAGGAAGAAAATGGCGCTTAAAATGGAACAGTCAGTGTCATTTTTGTATGTACTTCTCAGCGGATAGTTCCCACCCGGAGCACTTATAAAAAATAAAAAGTGCATAGATCTGAAATGCCGTTATGAAACAAAACAAAGGTTTTGAACAAACAACCTCTTAAACGGTTCCGCTGTTAAGATTTGTTAAAATAAAATCTGTTAATTTGTTTGAGACTTCAATGTTGTGGCAAGATGCCAAACAGAAGAGGGAAAACTACCTTTATTTTTCTTAAGTTTATTTGAACACATATAACTTTATCTTTTTATTTATAGTGAAAAGCAGCCCTACTGTTATTTAGTAAATGAGAGAACATTACACAGTTGGGCTCTCATGTTTTATTACCAGGGCAGAATTTGTAAGATGTGCACAATTCTTTATTATGCTCTAATATCATTATATCAGTGGCATAAATAAATAAATAAAAATAAAAATACTTCGATACTGTCATTTATCATGAAGGTTTTTGGGAAAAAATATCGTTCTAAAAAAATTGCTATCATGGCAGGCCTAAACACATAATATATTGAGAAAAGCAAGAGCAATCGATGACAACAATATTGTACAAAAAGTATAAAAGATAGAGTAACAACTGTAATAAAAATCTGCAATATAGCAAGACTGTGAAGCAAAAACCGTGATGTCGCGGCGGATTACTGTATCTGTATTCCGTAATGATAAAATTGCAGGGACTCGTTGTTCCAGGGCTGGGACTCATTGTTTCCATGAGATGTGCATCCTGGGACTCATATAGTTTCAAGTGTAAAATGATCTATGTTATCCATCCATCCATCCATTTTCTGAGCCGCTTCTCCTCACTAGGGTCGCGGGCATGCTGGAGCCTATCCCAGCTGTCATCGGGCAGGAGGCAGGGTACACCCTGAACTGGTTGCCAGCCAATCGCAGGGCACATAGAAACAAACAACCATCCGCACTCACATTCACACCTACGGGCAATTTAGAGTCTCCAATTAATCTATGTTATTCAAATTTATATTTATTTTAACCAACTAATTGTTTTATAACAATTAATAAAATATACTTCTTGTATTATTCACAAAAAATCATTCAACCAATTATTTTATTGGATAAATAAATTTAAAAAATACATAAATCAATAAATTTTAATTAACCAATTTTAGGGGGGGGGAACAGCAAAGCTAATGCAATAAACATTACAGGATCATGTAAACACTCTGAATAAAGAATGAAGCAGACTGAATGTGGCCCTTAATGTGACTCTCATTGACTGGCTTTTTAGTCACTCTTCATACATCATTGGCCTGTGTAAAAGTCAATCATTGTACTCAGAACCGATAGGTGGTTGGTCTTCATACAGTAACTGACTTCTGAATTGTATTTTAATATGTGGTTACAAGATGAAAAAGATGCCTCACAAGTCACAACCATCTCTTTGTGAGAAAACTCAATTCTGCTCACCCTACAGTGACACTGACATTGCGCAAACAATGTTTTGTACCACCATAGCCTGCCAACCCTACACTGTATTCAGTTCTCCTGTCGCAGTTTTAGATTCTTCAGTGAGCAGTAACACTGGCGCAAATTTTTACTCCTGAGGAATCTCTACATTCAGACTATGAAACAGCATAGCTCCAAAGTGCTTCTAAAATCTTTTACAGTAAACATGTTTCAAATAAAGAAACCCCGTAAATAGTTTTACATCAGCAAATGAAAAGTAAGTGGTGCATAGCTAAGAAGAGGAAGACCCTAAAAAAGTTCAATAAGAATAAAATGGCACCATTGAGGACTTGCACGCTGCCAGAACTAAGACAAGGGCGTGCAAAATCCTCTCGGACCGTCTGCACCCCGGTCACCAGCTCTTCCAGCTCCTTCCCTCAGGTAGGCGCTACCGATCAACGCAAACTAGAACTAGTAGACATTCCAACAGCTTCTTCCCTCTTGCGATCAACTTCTTAAACACCTAACCTATAATTCCATTACAACAAGCTGGCAATTTTTTGACTTGAGTTCGTTGTCACATTTCTGTGGGGCCAATTATTTATTACTTGTGCACTCACTGTAGTTGTCTCGCCATGCTGCACTATTTGCATATACTGGCCACTCATGCCAGAGTAGCATCTGCTCCATTTGCACACTGATTGAGGAGTATCTGTAACATTTGCACAACCGACATTGTCCCAGATGATCGCACTACTCGTCACTTTAAACCGCATACACTCCTTGAAGTCTCAGCGCCCTTTGCACAATGGTCATTGCACCGGACTATTGCAATATTAGTCGTTCGAACTGCTCTAAGTGCTAGAGGACTCTGCATCTTTTTGCACAATTGTTTTTTGTCAATGTCTTTAAGTCCCCAAAGTGTTCTGTAAATTGACTGTTTGTTGTACTAGAGCGGCTCCAACTACCGGAGACAAATTCCTTGTGTGTTTTGGACATACTTGGCAAATAAAGATGATTCTGATTCTGATTCTGATTCTGATCAACTACCATGCCGGATATACCATAAGATTCAAAATCTACAAGAGTTTCAGTGCCAAACAATGCTTTCTGTAGGATCTGAATGAAGTGCGACTGAATGCATGTACTATGAAAAGGAGGAAACAGATGTGGAAGCTGCAGATTAGATTCCTGTCAGGCCTGCTCACACACAGCTCTGCTCTCAGGCTGGAGATTGACTGGTACCACATGCCAACACTCACAACCGCTCTCATAATTCACAAAGTGCAAGAAGTGCTGAACAAAGGTTATTTCTTGATGATGAATTTATAGTATCCATTCATCTAACCATGTCTGCCCTTAAGTGTGGCCTATTAGACTTGCAAACAAATGACAACAGCATTTCTTTTTCCAGCTTTCAAATTGTAGCAATGAATAACAAATGTAGCAAGTTTTCTCCTATGTGACAGAATCCTATTATAGATGCAGAAAAAGCCTTAATCGTATTATCACAACTAATCCATGACTAAGAGCTTAATGTATCAACAGCCCCCCCCCCAGATGTTTCATTGTCATGTTGCGGCATTTTTAATAAGTCTGCCCTAATGTGTTGTCCTTTTAACCTCAGTGGCCAACACAAGCTGTTAGAAAGCCAAATGCAGTAACCCCATGTACAGTATGGATTTGCCAAAGATGGCCTCAGTTCTCGTCATCCGTTGCCCAAATGACACCAGGCAGTCTGCTGGCAACTGTGAGCTAGCACAGTGTGACCGAAGGGTAAAAAGTAGGCTTTACACAATCAGGATTTTGGAGACCGATCAGCAGGTTTAAAAAAAGGATAACCGATCACAAGATAGAGCAATGTGTCTATTTATATGACTTGTTCATTTACTGTATATACACTTGTGTACTGTATAATGAGTACTGCATCTTCTAGCATTTTAGACAAAAGTTAAAACATCAATGACCTCTAGGGGCATTCAAGGATCGGGTCACTGACATAAGTTTAGGTCAAATCAACATTACAACATGACAGAAATAATGGGTGCTAACTTACTGTAATTAAATTACTTTATTGCAATCAAATTACTTTAACAAATACTGTTAAAGACATGCTTACTCTAACTTTCTCACTGTCCCGGCTATATGGACAGGTGTTGTCCAAAGTTTGCGTCCGTTTGGCTCCCCCCACCCCCACACATGCTGCATTGCTTGAACGCGGCATGCGCCTCGTGTACATTCTTCAGGTGCCCGATAAAATTAGTTGTGTTGAAGCATTTAAATGACGTTCCCTACGACGTACTTCAGTTGTGCACAGACTGCAAATAACTTGCGTGTTGTTTGTCTGAGACACCGCAAAACAGTCCCGCATCGACGACGTGTTTTATTCACTGACAAGATTGAAAAAATACTTTATTGGCTGTCAGATAGTTACAGTACTACCCCACAAGACACGTGACAAGGCGAAAAATAAAATAGCTTTTACGCGACGCAGAGTAAATGTCCTTTGCGGAGCCGATGACGTCATTGAGCAGATTGGCGAATTATGACATGAAAGCTGATCGGCCGAGCAGCATAAAATGCTAATTATCGGCCGATACCGATCAAACAGATCTGATCGGTGTAAAGTCTAGTAAAAAGAAAAAAACAAAACTGGTGGTCTGCTTTTTTTTTTTTTTTTTTTTTTTTTTTTTTTATAAATTGCCCCATGTCCATCCTAACTTTTTTTTTTAAATTAAATAATCAACTGTGGCCTGTATTGTACTGTATTATTAAAGACAAGGCTAGACAACGTAATGGACTAATGTGTGTTTGACAATAGTGGGACATGGCCTAGTTTGGATGCGTACTGCTCCCCAGGGAGTTCCATTATGGTTCAATCAATCCTCTTGGCCTTTAACTGCAAAAAGAAGGAGCAACTGAGTCAAGTCTTAATCCTCATCCTTAAACCATCTGCTGTGGGATGAACCTTTGTGAACACTTCAGTGATCTCCACAATTTTGATACCGTTATAAAATGACCTTAGGCCAGCTAAATGTTTTTGGAGAACAAACAGTATTTCCTTATTTTCTATCCCAATAAAAGTCCCAGCGTAGTCGGCCTAAATGAGCTTGCAAATGAGGCCATTTGTCTATGCAAAGGCAGCACACGGCTGAGACTTTTAAAGCCGCAGTCCAAGCTACCTGCAGAAGCCGCACGCACCATATGTTTGCTTCAGTCTCAAGCGTTGACCTGAAGAATGCAAAAGCAGAAGGGGTCCAGATCAAGCGTCTTCACTTGTTCCTGCATTCAACAAACAATACAGTCAACAGTTTCATTTTTCAAATACACAAATCATGACTCCTAGCAGCCATGATTCAAGAAATATGAATTTCTATGAAGTGAATTCCAGAGGGGAAATGCAGCTGCAGATCTTCTTCTTCTACCACGTGCATTGGATGGGGAGGAATAACAATGAGCCATTTCACTTATAAACGGCACATGAAATGATGAAGATTGGGTAATGTTTCCTTAAGATTTTGAGTTTGGATGCCTTTATTGGCTTTACTGCTTGGACCAATACACCATAGCCAAAACATGACGTACACCTGCATCCTACTGAGTGAGTGAGAGTGTGTGTGTGTGTGTGTGTGTGTGTCTCAGATATGATTGTGATGCTGAGAGGTCATACTTTTTTGATGCAGTCTTGTACATCCTTGATTTACATGGACTCAAAACTTGGAAAGCAAAAATGACTAAAACCTCAGTCAAAATACAGGAAACCCATTCATTACAGCTAACATTTGTAAGGATTATTTAAACTCTTGAAACATTGTCAGTGACTCGTAACCATTCTGAATAAGTGGATTTAATACGGTGGCCTGCAAGATAAAAGAACAGTTTTTTTTTTTTTCGTTTTTCAATTTATAGTGAGTTTGTGAGGCCTAACTGGAGCACGGAACTCATATCCGATGGGTTTTTCTCTTCAACAAGCAAGGCTTTACAGCAAGTTTTGTCTTGGCCATGTAGTGCAAATACTGAATGACCACTGGAGGCTTTTGCAAGGCAAACTCGAAAGCCCAATGCTAAGCCCCGCTGTGGCAGATTTACTTCAATGAATTATTTCCACCCTAGTGACTCAAATCCACGCGTGCAAACCCCAACAGCCGCATGCACTCGCGAGAAGAAGAAAAAATACAAATAAAAAAAAATGCAACGTGCAACTTACGTGAAAACGAAAAATAAAGTGCTCGATCCCACAAGAAGAGCGGCTGCTGTGGACACCGGGATGTATTTGGTGGGTTTAAATCTCTTTCCAGCGCTGGTGGGCATTCTGTAATTTCCACATTCCTTAATTGTTTATCCCGGGTGCAATAGCATATAGAGAAGAAAAAAAAAAAAAAAAAAAAAAGATCCAGTGTCGCCTTGCTGGTGTTATAGCAGGTACAATCAGTCCAGTGTTTGCTAGCGCTGAAGCTGCATCGATCCCGGGAGGCAGGAACAGCTCTGAAAACCTGGAAATCCCACCCTTCCAATCCAGCCCACTGGTGAGCTCACTTGGACCGCGAGAAAAGGCGGAGCCTCCACGCAAACGTCTCCGTGCGAGCGAGGCGGCGCTGCATTCCAGTCGGCAAGTGGCAATACCGAACTCAATTCACAAGCTAATGTCCCCTTGGCGAGCAAAAACAGAGGAGTTCAACATTCTTGCAGCTTTAAACTTCAAACCTAACAAAAATACCTCCTCGTTTAGTCCAGTTCGTTCTTGTTTACTTTGATTTGAGGGGATATTCTGGCTACTAATTTATGTACACTATTCCTAAATAATTCTCAGGCGCTCGGAACGGTTTCTGCCGTTCTGTAAAAGTATTGTTTGGAGAAGACTGCCATCAAGTGGCCATTTAAAATATTACTTTTGTGATTCACCCACCGTTTGAATTGGCCAGTGTGAATGCTGAGCATTTGTTATTGCACCCACACACAAAAAAACATCTCATTACCCTATTATTATTATTATTAATTATTATTGTACTCTTTCCACATTTTACATTTTACAGTTCAACAATTCCATTCATTCCCACAGAATGTCTGTGCATTTGTAGCATTCACACGCAATTCGCTGATGACGCGAATCGCGTTTGACCCAATACGGTAGCCGTACCGTGTAAAGCAACCTGCTAAAGATTAGCTTTTGTATTTCGTGTGCTGCTGTATTTTTTTTTTTTAATTATATTATTATTATTATTTTATATTGACGCCTTGGATGTCCCTTAGCTCATCTGATATTAACTGCAAACCGAGTTTGACTTTTAAATCGAGTCTGTCGTAGGGGACCGTTCAAGAAACAGTCGTTGAGTTGACCTAATTTGCTAGCATTTGTTAGCAGCTCGGAAGGCTAACGGGGATGGCTTACAGGAAAACTCTCAAACTTATTTTCGGTTTCGCCGGAGGTTCTGCCGCCCTGGTGCTGGCGGCTGCCGCTGCCGACTCTCGCGGCTATTTCGGCGAGAGAAGAACCGAGGCGGGCGGTCGCTGGTCAAGACTGTCCGCGCTTCAAGCCGCGCAGCCGGCGTGGACGTCAACGAGCATCACGCCAGCGCCGACTGGACACGCGTGGGACGTCAACTGGGACAAGTAAGATCAGACTCACTTATTTTAGGGGGTCGCCAGCCAATCCCAGCACTTTAAAACTAGTTCATGTTGTTGTTTGTAAAACATCATTCTCAATTTGCGCTTTATTGGTGTCAGCCGTCGTTTAAGCCAACTCCTGTGTCAGGATCCAAAAAGTGGGTTGCGGAATTGTACTAAAAATATTTCAAGGGGACTTCGGTTTAGGGTGCCGCAAGACGTTGTTTGGTGCTTACTAACGGCGCGCATTAGTGTAAGAAATATGCAGGGTCTCATGTGATATGCATGTGTTTTCAAAGGTAATTTTTGGAGAACAGATGTTCTTTATAAGTGTATCACGACTTGGCCACACTAGGAAAACTCGGGTCCCACTGCGACAATAGTTGAGAACCACTGGTTTCAGTTCACTTGATGAGAAAAGGTTTCTTGTGTTGTTTGCAGGAGAGAACCTTCAACACTGTCAAATGGCAAGAAGAAGGAGAGTGCAACTGAAGATCCCAGCTCAGAGCAGGACAATGGCAAACCAAAAGCCACGCGTAACATCCTCCTCATCAGACACTCTCAGTACAACCTGAGCGGGAGCAGCGACAAGGAGCGCGTCCTCACTCCATTGGGTCTGCTTCATGTCACTTGGGATAATAACACATCAATATCGAGACGTTTCGCCTCTCATCTGAGCAGGCTTCATCAGTTCATGCAACAAGGCTTAGTTAGGGCGCAGTAGCCAGTGTTTGTGTGTAAAACTCGACTATTTATGCTCCAAGTTAGAAGCATGCCCCAAACCACGTATGGTATCATTCTTTTGGAATGCAAAAAAAGGGGGAGCGCTATTAAGTTGCCTGGCAGAGAGGTGATTGTAAGTCCACTGGAGTCGTTGGGTGGAAACTCTCTCATTAAAGGGGAATTAAACCCTTGAATTTTCTTTTCTGAAATCGATTATATGTGCCCAGACTAGTCTAAACATGGTATTCTGATTAATATTGTGTTTGTGGATTAAGAATTACTTACAAGTTTCAACCATCTCAGTGGGCAGCCATTTTGGGTTTATATTGCCATCTGCTCTCCACTGAAAATGATAGGGTGACCATCTGATGGTAATGGTGCCTTGCATTGTGAACGTCATATTTGCCACATCAGCTAACAACCTATCTTTCTTACATTCTTGATATGTGGAAAAAAAGTAAGCTCAGAGTGAAAAATGACACACAAATGTTTAACACATGAGGGTTTAAAATCTTGTAGTTTTGGTTAAAGTTTCTCTCGCTTGCCTTCAGGACCGATAACTAAAACCTCTATTTTGTCCTGGTTGAGCTGTAGGAAATTCACTGCCATCCATGACTTAATATCTAAAGTCCATTTAAGAAGGATATCAATTGGCCTGGTGTCATCAGGAGACACAGCGATGTACAGCTGTGTGTCATCTGCGTAACTGTGGAAGCTGATACCGTGTCTCCTGATGATGTCCCCAAGGGGAAACATGTACAGATTAAAAAGAATTGGACCTAAAATTGACCCTTGGGGCACCCCACACGAAATGTTATGCATTCTGGAGGCATGTATATCCAAACCTACAAATAAACTGATATGTGAGATAAGAGCTAAACCAGTTAAAAACGTTACCGGAGTGGCCGACCAGGTTTCGTAGTCTGTTTAAGATAAAATGTTATGATCTACTGTATCAAAGGCAACGCTGAGATCCAGTGGAACCAAAACAGTGAGTTTCTATGTATCTGCAATGAACCTGATTTCGTCAAAATCTTTAAAAGGGCTGTCTCCGTACTGTGGTTTGTCTTAAAACCAGATTGGTATTTCTCTAAAATGTTGTTTCCATTTAAGAAACAATTAAGTTGGTTAAGAACTAATTTTTCTCATATTTTACTTAAAAACGGGAAAATTGGATACACATTGGTAAAGTTGGGGTCTAGATTACTCTTCTTCAGGAGGGTCTTCACCGCTGCCATTTTGTAAGCAGTGAGGAAGACACCGGTCTGAAGAGAGTAATTCACAATATTTAAAATATTTTCCTCAAAGAAGCCATCAAATGTTTTTAAAAGTGACGTGGGAATTTAATCGAAAAGGCAGGTTGTTGGGTTTACTTGGGAGAAAGCTCGACTAAGGGTCCTTGCGTCAATCAGGGCGAAGCTCTCCAGTCTCTCAAGTAAAAGCGATAGTTCAGGTGTGTTAAAAATCACGCTCTGATATAAAAGACTGGATCTGATACTATCGATCTTGTTTTCTGAAATGGTTTGCAAAGTCCTTGCAGAGGGCCCCTGATGGTGTCATGGGAGCTTGTTTAAAGTTGGTGTTGGTTAAATGGATGAAGGTGGTGAAAATCACTGGGATTATTTTTGTTGTTCATGATGAGTTTTGAGGAATGGGAGATTCTTGCCTGTTTTATTGTAGGTTTTGAGATGGTCACGGAATATGTATTGGTGAGCTGTCAATTTGCTCGTTCTCCACCTCCCCTCTGCACTCTTGCAATTTCATTTTAATCTTTTGATTTTGCCATCTTTCCACGGTGGTGTGGGTTTTAGTTTTATTGTTTTAGTTAGAAGTGGGGCCACAGAGTTCAGTGTTGACTTTAATATGCTGTTAAAATTGTCGACAGTAAAATCCCATGGTACAGGTAGTATGCCAGCAGGGGTGCTCAGTAAAATCTCAATAAAATTTGCAGCCATTTAAGAAGTGAAGTAGTGTTTCCTAACCGTTCTCACTGGGGCCTCCTGAGGGTTAAAACTAGCAATGTTAAAATCCACACAGTAGTGCTCAGGCACAGCCAGGTCGTCCACAAAGGACACACCAATTGACAAGCTGTGCATTATGACGAGATCCAGAGTGTGTCCTGTGTTGTGAGTCGGCTTTGTGACATGCTGTTCGAAGTCCATGCGGCTTAAAAGGTTTAAAAAATTCTCTGGAAATTTGATCCGAGGTGTTATCAACATGCAAATTAAAGTCGCCAGTTATTACAATCCTGTTATAGTATTACTGACAGTAATACTTCTTAGCCCCCGTTGTAGAAAATAACATTTAATTTGGTGGGCAGGCATTGTCTACTTTTCTTTTCCAGTGACCCTCCCATGTGTCTCCTCAGGTCGAGAGCAGGCCGAGTTGACAGGTCATCGTCTGTCAGCACTCGGACTGAAATACGATGTTCTGATCCACTCCAGCATGGCCAGAGCCACAGAGACGGCACACATCATCAGCAAACACCTTCCAGGTAGTGGAGAGAATTCGCACAGCTTTCAACACATGCTCATATCACCATTGAGGTTATGTTTTGGCAACCTGATGTATTTTCTTCTCATCCACTTGGCGTCTCCTGGCATTAGGCGTGGAGCTGCTGAGCTGTGACTTGCTCCGAGAGGGCGCGCCCATCGAGCCAGTTCCGCCCGTCACTCACTGGAAGCCTGACGCTGTGGTGAGAGAAGCAACCAAATCATGTGCTGGTGCGTTGGTCGCACCAGTGCTACTAATGCAAAAGTTACTGTGGAGCTCGGATTATTTCCTCCACCGTAACTCAAATTTGTATGCAAGTTGGAACATGCCAGAGTCTAGAAATCCCGTTGAGCGCCTTTTGAAACCAAGGTTCACAAAACTTTCCTGACAACAGGCAGCAATGTCATGTACACTGACCGCAACAACCAAGGGGCTCTAACAGAGAACACTCTCGTCATATGTCACGGTGGCTTTCAACCTCTCTGCCGTCCTCTAGCAGTACCATGAGGATGGAGCACGCATCGAGGCAGCCTTCCGCCGCTACATCCACCGGGCAGACCCAAAGCAGAAGGAGGACAGCTACGAGATCATCGTGTGCCATGCCAATGTCATCCGCTACTTTGTCTGCAGGTTTGTGCCATCTGCTGAGTTTGCCCAGTGCGTCTGTGCAGCTTGCTGAGAATGTATCGCCTTATTGCACTAATGAGAACTCAAGAATTTGACTAATCCTCAATATTATTCCGCCTAATTAGGATTTTCAATGTAGAAGCACCGTAGTACATGTACTGTAAGTAAATACCTTCTTGGCTTTGTCCTTGTTCTCGGTTGCTATCTTGCTCTGTTAGGATACCATCAATTCTCATCGGAAATATTACACAACCACAGGTAAAAATACACTATTGCCAAAAGTAGTCATTTACCTGCCTTGACTCACAAATGAATGTCATATTAAACCATATTAATTAAGAAGGGGAGGTCACTTCAGATCGTATGTAAGTCAAGTTATAACTATTGGCCGTCAGATATTTACAGTACTACGTCAAAAGACACGCGACAAGGCTAAAAATGAACTAGAGTTTGGATTCAAATATACTTTGCACGGTGACGACGCGGAGTAAATGTGTTTTGCGGAGCCGATCAATGACATACTTGATCGGATCGGCAAATTATAACATGAAAGCCGATCGGCATAAAATGCTAATTATCGGCTGATGTCGATCGGATCGGTGTAAAGTCTAGTTTTCTGAAGCGTTCCTGAGTTCATGTGACTATATCCTTTACACACGGATGCGTATGATGCAGTGCCTTCTGAGGGATCGAAGGTCACGGACATTCAATGTTGGTTGGTTAGACGGTGCTTTTGTACCTAATGGAATGACATTTGTCTATATATATTGTCTGTGTGTAAATTCAATGTATACTATATGTTTCTTATTCAACAGTGTGCAGCCCACTTCCTGGTTAGTGAATGTGTAATCCTCTGTTCTCAGGGCCCTGCAGTTTCCACCTGAGGGCTGGTTACGTATGGGATTGAATAACGGCAGCATCACGTGGCTCACCATCCGCCCCAGCGGCCGGGTGGCCCTCCGAACTCTGGGAGACGCAGGATTCATGCCACCAGACAAACTAACACGAACCTGATTGGCCAACACGCTGAATTTCCTGGCCCAGACTCGAGATGACGGGCTGGTCACAGGGTCAAGCTCAGTTTTCTCCTTAAGTGTCTTTCTTCGGATATTGAAGTGTTTGTTGTTAAACCGCCGCCATGTGTGCTTGAAGGACTGTGGTGAGTGGTAGTGTTGTGATTGCGTCCATGCCAGACAACACCAACAGAATGTAATTGAGGATTTTTTTTTACGAGAGCAGTTCCAAACCAAGAAGTTGTTTGTGTAGCTGTGAGCATTAATGGAATCGAATAGGGAAGCGTTATTGTCACTGTAAGCAGAGCAGAGTTAATAATGCAACTCTTTAAAATTTGGAACGTCCCAAAAGTTCTACACCAAAGTTCGAACTGTCTTTTTATGTTGTGGTGTCAGCATATCACTGATCTGCCAAAGTGCACCTCAGTAGACCTGGTCGGTGCGTTCTACAGTTATTTGTACCGTTGTGAGCTGATGTTTGCTCCACCTTTTATCTTCAATAAAGATGACGAAAAGCCACTTAAGTATCTCGTGTCAAATTCCTTGTGTACAGTGGCGTTCCTGGCTTGAATGGCGAGATAGCCCCCATCTCTCCTCCCAAGCCACCGCACGTATACTCGCACAGAAAAACCCAGGAGTGGACCTTATATTTTCCAGCAAAGTCTTAAAAACAAGGAGTCAAACGTCTGTTCATAGCCTTTGCTAAAATGATTGCTCACTAGCTTCAAATGGTTGTTTTTGTGTCTCTGCAAGAGTGATCAACAGGTGAGAAGTTTTTGACAATTGCCTTTTTTGGTTTAAAAAAAAAAAGGTGTTTTCTATCCAATGTCAGTTCATTTCAACTGGAAGAAAAAGAAAAACAAGCATCTAAGTAGTCAAGTATCTTGGCGAAAGGCAAATAAAAGACATTACAAACCACGAGGCTAATAAAACATGATATGAGAGGTTGACGGTTTAAGTTGGAACCATGCTTCCCCTCACAATACAACTATAATCGTTAAGAATCAAGCTGTGTTCATTGTTTCTTCTTTCAAAATTGCATACCTGATGTTTTGGACCTTTTCCTCTCCATCCAGTTTATGATAAATATCTATAATTCCCATCATTCCCCAAGCACACACCTACCGTCTCACATTCTTCTACAGCCACTGAGTCCACAAGGGGGGATATTCCCCATACAAAAGCCAATCATTTATAATACCGCCCTTGCGCAGCCGCACATATTGCACATACCAGAAACCGTCGCTGCTTGTGTAGTTTGTGATACTTTCTTCGGAAAAGATGACAGAAGAGAAGATGGAATATTTACTGGAAGTTACTGTGAAGTAGTTTCAGCAGAAAAGATACCAATTGTTTGTCATTCCAGTCGTAGATCATCATCGGTAGGCGTTTGGGCGACTTAATTTTAGGTCCTGTCAAGTGATGCTGCTCGTCTATTCTCCCTGTTAAGAGTGCTACTCCCTGTTTTGCTCCATTGGCTTGCTAGTGTTGTGGAAAATAAACTCACATGACACTGTGGCTGTGAGAGTGGGGAATCAATTTGTTTACTCAAGCCACAGTTAATAAATCTTTACAAGTGACATCTTATCCGATGTATTAGAGACAGGCAGTAGTCACCCTGGGCTTGAGCCAAACATGTTTCGTACCAGTCAGACCAGAGTGGTTTATCATGACCTCGTCTAACTAAAGCAAAGCAAAGCAAATGTATTTATATAGCGCATTTCTTACACAAGGTAACTCAATGTGCTTTACATGATTAAAAGCATTTAAAAACAAAGAAAAAAAACACGTTTTTTAACCTGGACTTAAAAACATGCACACTTGGGGCTGACGTCACTTCTGTTGGCAACTAATTCCATTTGTGTGTAGCATAATAGCTAAATGCTGCTTCACCATGTTTGCTTTGGACTCTGTGCTCCACTATTTGACCTGAGTCTGTCGATCTCATAGCCCTACTGGGTTTATATGCCATTAGCATTTCATTCATGTATTCAGGACCGAAACCGTTTAGTGATTTATAGACCAGTAGCATCCATCCATCCATCCATTTTCTACCGCTTATCCGGGTCGGGTCACGGGTGCAGTAGCTTTAGCAGGGACCCCCAGACTTCCCTCTCCCCAGCCACTACATCCAGCTCTTCCAGGGGGATCCCGTGGCGTTCCCAGGCCAGCCGAAGGACGGAGTCTCTCCAGCCGCTTCACACTCAGCTGCAAACTGCTCCAGTGAGAGTTGGAGATCACGGCTTAATGAAGCCAACAGAACCACATCATCAGCAAAAAGCAGAGATGCAATACTGAGGCCACCAAACCGGACCCCCTCTACGCCTCGGCTGTGCCTAGAAATTCTGTCCATAAAGGTTATGAACAGAATCGGCGACAAAGGGCAGCCTTGGCGGAGTCCAACCCTCACCGGGAACGAGTCCGACTTACTGCCGGATATGCGGACCAAACTCTGACTCCGGTCGTACGGGGACCGAACAGCCCGTATCACGGGGTTCGGTACCCCATACTCCCGAAGCACCCTCCACAGGACTCCCCGAGGGACACGGTCGAACGCCTTCTCCAAGTCCACAAAACACATGTAGACTGGTTGGGCGAACTCCCATGCACCCTCGAGGACCCTGCCGAGGGTGTAGAGCTGGTCCACTGTTCCACGGCCAGGACGAAAACCACACTGCTCTTCCTGAATCTGAGATTTGACTTCCCGACGGACCCTCCTCTCCAGCACCCCTGAATAGACCTTACCAGGGAGGCTGAGCAGTGTGATACCCTTGTAGTTGGAACACACCCTCCGGTCCACCTTCTTAAAAAGGGGGACCACCACCCCAGTCTGGCAATCTAGAGGCACTGTCCCCGATGTCCACGCGATGTTGCAGAGGCGTGTCAACCAGGACAGCCCCACAACATCCAGAGCCTTTAGGAACTCCGGGCGAATCTCATCCACCCTCGGGCCCTGCCACCGAGAAGCTTTTTAACTAACTCGGTGACCTCAAACCCAGAGATAGGAGAGCCCGCCTCAGAGAACCCACACTCTGCTTCCTCATGGGAAGGCGTGTCGGTGGAATTGAGGAGGTCTTCGAAGTATTCTCCCCACCGACTCACAACGTCCCGAGTCGAGGTCAGCAGCGCCCCATCCCCACTACACACAGTGTTGGTGGTGCTGCTTTCCTCTCCTGAGACGTCGGATGGTGGACAAGAATTTCGTCAAAGCCGTCCGGAAGTCTTTCTCCATGGCCTCACCGAACTCCTCCCATACCAGAGTTTTTGCTTCAGCGACCACCAGAGCTGCATTCCGCTTGGCCAGCCGGTACCCATCAGCTGCCTCAGGAGTCCCACAGGCCAAAAAGGCCCAATAGGACTCCTTCTTCAGCTTGACGGTGTCCCTCACCGTTGGTGCCCACAAACGGGTTCGGGGATTGCCGCCACGACAGGCACCGACCACCTTACGGCCACAGCTCCGGTCGGCCGCCTCAGCAATGGAGACGTGGAACATGGTTCACTCGGACTCGATGTCCCCCGCCTCCCCTGGAACATGAGCAAAGTTCTGTCGGAGGTGGGAGTTGAAACTCCTTCGGATTCTGCCAGAGGTTCCCAGCAGACCCTCACAATACGTTTGGGCCTGCCACGTCGGACCGGCATCTTCCCCCACCATCGGAGCCAACTCACCACCAGGTGGTGATCAGTTGACAGCTCCGCCCCTCTCTTCACCCGAGTGTCCAAGACATGTGGCCGCAAGTCCGATGACACGACCACAAAGTCGATCATCGAACTGCGACCTAGGGTGTCCTGGTGCCAAGTGTAGGTGTGGACACCCTTATGCTTGAACATGGTGTTCGTTATGGACAATCCGTGACGAACACAGAAGTCCAATAACAGAAAAACGCTCGGGTTCTGATCAGGGGGGCCGTTCCTCCCTGTCACACCCTTCCAGGTCTCACTGTCATTGCCCACGTGAGCATTGAAGTCCCCCAACAGAACAATGGAGTCCCCAGCGGGAGTGCTCTCCAGCAACCCCTCCAAGGACTCCAAAAAGGGTGGGTACTCTGAACTGCTGTTTGGTGCATAGGCACAAACAACAGTCAGGACCCGTCCCCCCACCCGAAGGCGGAGGGAGGCTACCCTCTCGTCCACCGGGATGAACCCCAACGTACAGGCGCCGAGCGGGGGGGGCAATAAGTATACCCACACCTGCTCGGCGCCTCTCACCGTGGGCAACTCAAGAGTGGAAGAGAGTCCAACCCCTCTTGAGAGGACTGGTACCAGAGCCCAAGCTGTGTGTGGAGGCGAGTCCGACTATATCTAGTCGGAACTTCTCGACCTCACACACCAGCTCGGGCTCCTTCCCTGCCAGAGAGGTGACATAGTCTACTAGTCAACTAGTCTAGTGAGTGCCTGGCCGAAGCTCAGCCATAGCAACCATCTCCCAAAATAAGGTTCAGTCTTGTGCCTGGTGGATGAGGGTGGATAGGGCAGAACGCTGTGACCTGGGACATCCAGGAGAGCCTGGGACATCCCCAGCGGTGTCGCCAACCGGCAGGAGGAGGAGGTTGCGAGCCTGCCTGGCTGGGGTGTCGTTACCAAGATGCTCGACGTGTCTAAATTAGAGTGCTCGGCGCCTGACCGTTACTGAGACTGCTTCAGTGCTTCTTGCCGTGGCGTACACCATCGGATGCCTGGAATGTTCAGGAGGTAGTTCCTTTGGAAATCAACTGTAGCGCAAGACAGAAGGACCAGTGAGTTGAGGAGGCAGAACTCTTCCTCACTCTTGATAGCCTACCAAGTTTGAGATATTATATACATACATACATTTATAGATGCGAATGGTTGTTTGTATATAGGTGCTCTGCGATTGGCTGGCGACCAGTTCAAGGCGTTCCCCGCCTCTCGCCCAGAGGCAGCTGGGCTAGGCTCCAGCACACCCGCGACCCGAGTGAGGATAAGCGGTACGTAAAATGGATGGATAGTTTAAACAGACTTTAGATGAAGACCAGAACACATTTTGACCAAATTATGCAGAATTCCAGGTTATTCCGAAGGGTTCAAATTTTTTATTGCAACAGTATATAGGTAGTAGTATATACAGTGGGGCAAAAAAAGTATTTAGTCAGCCACCAATTGTGCAAGTTCTCCCACTTAAAAAGACGAGGCCTGTAATTTTCATCATTGGTAAACCTCACCTGTGAGAGACAAAATGAGAAAAAAAAAAAAAAATCCAGAAAATCACACTGTCCAATGGAGGACAACATCTGTCACTGACCAATTTGTGACATATTGAAAGGAACATTGACATAAGTAGGAGTGATGTTTTATTGACTACTCGAAAGCAAACAAGTTCTTGACATACAGGAAGAGAAGTCATCAAGAGTTAATGCAAAAAGCACAAGCATGGTTGGAGGTTTTTAGGGGCACATTTGCAAAGCTCCACAGATTGAGAAACATTCAAAGAGCAAGGTTTTTCTTCATCTAAGATCCACAGATTGAGAAACATTCAAAGAGCACAAGAGTGATGACAATCTCCTCAGCAAAGTTCTTTGTGCTCTCTGAGAAAGGTTGAGTTCACCAAAGATTACATTCAGAACAAATCAAGTGTAAGTGGAAATTGGTTTTATCAAAAAACAAAAATCCTCACAACACAGATTGTCTCCCCTATTTAATGCCTGTCTATAGTGGAGGGGAAAATCTGCCACATTTACATCAGCCAGATTCCTTTTCAAAACTAAAAAAAATTTTATTTTCTGGCTCTCAACTTGTCCATAGTTTTCTTTCGCACTACAATTGCAAAATAACACTTGACTCCTGTGTGTGTGTGTGTGTGTGTGTTGGTGGGTGTAAGTCACACACAATGGAAGTCTTGAGACTTTAACACGAGAATAGTCCAGAATGTTTGCAGATAGGAAAAGTCAAGACCTACTCGATCCACTGAGAAAAAATTAAAACAAATCTATTTATTGAACAAAAGCATGGAAGAATCATTCAGTTTTCCTGGGTTTACTGAAATGCTGCAGCCAATAAGGTTGTCCAGATGTGAGCTAGAGAACGTATGTACCAAAATTGACAGAACGAGTCCGTCACTTCGGAAAGTTAAGGCAAGTACTAAACTGAGGAAAATGCAGGAAATGGCAGTCGGTTTAACATCTTTGATAATAAAAAAAAAACAAAAAAAACATTTTTGTGCTACTGACCAATGTACCAAAAAAAATACATTTTTAAATATTGTCATCATCATTTAAGAACATGGTGAGTACGAAGAACCCTGCACTCCAAAGTTTTTTTTTTTTTTTTTGGTGACAGACTTCGGTGAGTGTGGCTTGTATTCACAATATCCAAAAACGCTGACTTGGGCTATGATACCGGTGCTTCACACGTCACAAATAACATCATCGTCAAATTACACGGTCTGCACCAATAAAGTAAATACATCACTGAGGTTTGCTTTTTTTTTTTTTTTTTTTTTTTAAATCTTTTTTTTTTTCGATATTGTGTGTGCTGTAGTTCAATAACAGAACTCTTCCACTCTATTCCAGTCTTTCATTTCCGTTTGTTAGGGGAGGTTGAGGAATAGACCCTTTAAATCGATGACTCGTTCAAGCGCTTGAGGCGAATGCGTTGGATGTAGCTCATGTTGGCGGGGCTGTAGCGGCTGGGGCTGAAGTCCGGTGAGGCGGTATGGCGGGCGGGACTGAAACGACCCAAGGGAGACACAAGGAGACCGGACGGAGAGCCGGGAGTCTGATGCTGCATCCTGAGTCGCGGTTTGACCACTCCAGGGCTCGGCCAGCTGGACACACATCAACATCAGTCAACCGTAAATGTCAGTACAGTGTATTTGTTCCTTTTAGTAAACAGGCTTGCTGAGTAACATTATTTTTTACTAACCAGCCAGAAAACACGCAACTTCCAGTATCAGTCTTTTTATTCTTTTGTACAGGTTATGTAGCCCAAGGCAAACCCTCCGCATCCACATGAACTCCAAGTATTTTACTTTAGTTCAATTTTCACAAAGGGTGATACAGAAGGTAATTTAGGGCACTTTGTCCTTCTTTTGAAATCTGTTAGCTCTTTGACAGCTTAAGGTAATAGTGACTGTACATAACTTTTTATATACATCCCCATGTCCAGTGAATATTAAACATTTCTAGTATAGAGTGGGTACGGAAGGTATTCAGAGCACCTTCAATTTTTCACTCTTTGCTATATTGCAGCCATTTGCGAAAATCATTTAAGTTCAATTTTTTCCTCAATGTACACACAGCACCCCATATTGACAGAAAAAAATTTAATTGTTGAAACTTTTGCAGATTTATTAAAAACGAAAAACTGAAATATCACACAGCCATAAGTATTCAGACCCTTTGCTAAGTATTTAGTAGAAGCAACCTTTTGAGCTAATACAGCCACGAGTCTTTGTGGGAATGATGCAACAAGTTTTTCACACCTGGGTTTGGGGAGCATCTGCCATTCCTCCTTGGAGTTCCTCTCCAGTTCTGTCAGGTTGAATGGTGAATGTTGGTGCACAGCCATTTTCAGGTCTCTCCAGAGATGCTCAATTGGGTTTAAGTCAAGGCTCTGCCTAGGTCATTCTAAAACAGTCACAGAGTTGTTCTGAAGCCACTCCTTCGTTATTTTAGTGGTGCGCTTAGGGTCATTGTCTTGTTAGAAGGTGAACCTTCGGCCTAGTCTGAGGTCCTGAGCACTTGGGGGAAGGTTTTTGTCCAGGATATCCCTGTACTTGGCCGAATCCATCTTTCCTTTGACTGCAACTAGTCATCCTGTCCCTGCAGCTGAAAAACACCCCCGCAGCATGATGCTGCCACCACCATGCTTCACTGTTGGGACTGAATTGGACAGGTGATGAGTTGTGCCTGGTTTTCTCCACACATACTGCTTAAAATTAAGGCCAAAAATGTATATCTTGGTCTTATCAGACCAGACAATCTTATTTCTCACCATCTTGGAGTACTTTAGGTGTTTTTTTTTTTGTTTTTCTCAAACTCCATGCGGGCCTTCATGTGTCTTGCAATGAGGAGAGGGTTCCGTCGACTGGTGGAGGGCTGCAGTGATGGTTGACTTTCAAGAACTTTCTCCCATCTCCCGACTGCATCTCTGGAGCTCAGCCACAGTGATATTTGGGTTCTTCTTTACCTCTCTCACCAAGGCTCTTCTCGCCCGATTTCTCAGTTTGGCCGGACGGCCAGCTCTCGGAAGGGTTCTGATCGTCCCAAACGTCTTCCATTTCAGGATTATGGAGGCCACTGTGCTCTTAGGAACCTTAAGTGCAGCTTTTTTGTAACCTTGGCCAGATCTGTGCCTTGCCACAATTCTGTCTCTGAGCTCTTCAGGCAGTTCCTTTGACCTCATGATTCTCATTTTCTCTGACATGCACTGTGAGCTGTAAGGTTTTATATAGACAGGTGTGTGGCTTTCCTAATCAAGTCCAATCAGTATAATCAAACACAGCTGGACTCCAAGGTGTAGAACCATCTCAAGGATGATCAGAAGAAATGGACAACACCCGAGTTAAACATATGAGTGTGTCACAGCAAAGGGTCTGAATACTTATGGCTTTTTTTCTGTCAATACGGGGTGGTGTGTGTACATTAATGCGGAAAAAAATAAACAAATCTTCTTCTTTTCCTTTCGGCTTGTCCCGTTAGGGGTTGTCACAGCGCGTCATCCTTTTCCATGTAAGCCTATCTCCTGCATCCTCCTCTCGAACACCAACCACCCTCATGTCTTCCCTCACGACATCCATCAACCTTCTCTTTGGTCTTCCTCGAGCTCCCTTGCCTGGCAGCTCCATCCTCATCCTACCAATATACTCACTATTTCTCCGCTGGACGTGTCCAAACCATTGAAGTCTGCTCTCTCTAACTTTGTCTCCAAAACATCGAACATCTGCTGTCCCTCTGATGAGCTCATTTCTAATTTTATCCAACCTGGTCACTCCGAGAGCGAACCTCAACATCTTCATTTCCGCCACCTCCAACTCTGCTTCCTGTTATCAATTCAGTGCCACTGTCTCTAATCCGTACATCATGGCTGGCCTCACCACTGTCTTATAAACTTTCCCCTTCATCCTAGCAGAGAATCTTCTGTCACATAACACACCTGACACCTTCCTCCACCCGTTCCAACCTGATTGGACCGGTTTCTTCACTTCCTGACCACACTCACCAATGCTCTGGACTGTTATCCCAAGTATTTGAAGTCCTCCACCCTTGCTATCTCTTCTCCCTGTAGCCTCACTCTTCCCCCACCACCTCTCTCATCCATGCACATATATTGCGTCTTACTTCGGTTAATCTTCATTCCTCTGCTTTCCAGTGCATGCCTCCATCTTTCTAACTGTTCCTCCACCTGCTCCCTGCTTTCACTGCAGATCACCATATCATCTGCAAACATCATGGTCCACGGGGATTCCAGTCTAACCTCATCTGTCAGCCTATCCATCACCATTGCAAAAAGGAAGGGGCTCAGGGCTGATCCCAGATGCAGTCCCGCCTCCACCTTAAATTCCTCTGTCACACCTACAGCACACCTCACCACTGTTCTGCTGCCCTCGTACATGTCCTGTATTATTCTAACATACTTCTCTGCCCCTCCAGACTTCCGCATGCAGTACCACAGTTCCTCTCGAGGTACTCTGTCATAGGCTTTCTCTAGATCTACAAAGACACAATGTAGCTCCTTCTGACCTTCTCTGTACTTTTCCATCAACATCGTCAAGGCAAATAATGCATCTGTGGTACTCTTTCTAGGCATGAAACCATACTGTTGCTCGCAAATACTAAAAAAATAAACAAATTATTTTAGCAAATGGCTGCCATATAACAAAGAGTGAAAAATGTAAGGGGGTCTGAATACTTTCCGTACCCACTGTAGATGTTTATTATCAACTAAAAAGTGTTACGTTGAGAAAATTCTTCCATTTCCTGAGATAGATAATGTCCTTAAATTCCTTCTTGAGTGTTATTATCTAACAAGTGAATCATCTCAAGGTTTTTACTGTAATTGATAAGAACATTAATCAACATTTAATATAGTTTACCATTTGGACACCTTTAATTCTCAAATCTTGGTGGCCAAAAGCACCACTCGTGTCACTCTCCACTTCATCTCTATACAACATCCTCCTCGGCTGACACTGACAACAGTGCGACTGCTACTGGCAAGAGCGTCACATTACATGTGTAAAAGGTAGGAAGTTAAACCAATCAGTCAATATTCTACTGTGATTTAAGGTGTTTCTTTTTTACAATTCAATATTAAAATAAAGATATGTTAGTCATATCAATTCTTCATAACTTTTAGGCCTGACCTAAAGGATAGGGTTGTTTATATGTCGATTGTATCCAATGTTTTGTTGGTTATACTCGAGAATTATTTATTTCTTGTGTTTAGTGTATAATGCTGAATATAACCCAACCCCCCCCCAAAAAATAATTAAATAAATAAATTAAAAATCACCAGCTAAATGATAATATTGGTAAGAAAAAAAAAAACTAAACAAAAAAGTAAACATCACAATTAGATTACAATATTTGCCCAAATGATTCAGGCCTGCATGAACTATACTAAAATACTGTGATGTAGTGGTTCAATAAAAAAAACAAAAAAAAACGACATACTGTATGCACATATTTTTATCATATGTGATATGGCATTTTTTGTCATTTTTCTGTTAAGGTAGTGCGCAGTCCTATTTGGCCACCTGGTAGCAGTGCCGAAAAATTGTGGCCCTCGCCGTCATTTATAAATTGCAGATCTTTGTGAACACGATGTATTGCAGACAAAATCTAAAATTTGTACCTAATGTTGTGGCTGCTAAGTAAAAGCTTGTGTTGGATTTCATTAGATAAAACTACCGGGAGTACGTAATGCGAACAGAGATTATATAACAATACAGTTTACGATGAACTCTTGTGAGCATTCTCATGTTATCTGATTTGTTCAGCTACAGAGAACAAAAACCTCCCTGATAGCTAAGCCAATCATATTATTTAATACAGTATTGTGCACACATACTAACCTTTGCATGTCTGAGGAAGAGTAGGACGTCATTGTGCTCACCCACTTGTGAATACTGGGATATTTTTGGAGATCCACCTCTACATCCCCTATTGCTGACAACACATCTCTGTCCAACTTGGTAGGCGAATCCCTGTGAAAACAAACAATATGGCTGACCTCATATCTGCGCTGCCATAATCATCATTAAATAAGACCTATATTGTAAGTTGCTGCCACTTTATGGGAGGAGGAAATACCTTACGAGTTTTTCGAGTCACGAGCAGTCGCTCCGTCAATATTTTTCCTTGGGTTGCAAGGTTCGAAAAAAAAAAAAAAAAAAAAAAAAAAAAAACATTCTTTGAGGTGCAGTTTTGCCAATCATGTCTTCATTTGAGGAGCAACTTTCTAATTTGGAGGAGCAATTTTGCAGATTACCAGTAACCGCACAGGGACCCGAAGCAAGGGTTTTATTAAATAATAAAAATACGACAATATAACGGGGGAGTTGAATGTAGGCCTGCAGCTATTGAATATTTTAGTACTTGAGTATCCTACTTGCCCTGTGATTGGCTGGCAACCAGTTCAGGGCGTACCCCGCCTGCTGCCCGAAGATAGCTGGGATAGGCTCCAGCACTCCCGCGACCCTTGTGAGGGTAAGCGGCTCAGAAGATGGATGGATGGTGTATCCTACTGAAAATTCCATTGAACAATCGAATATTTGGATAAATGATTTCCTTGGTGCAATTGTGAATATAAAAGAAAAAACAATACCTTTCACTTAACGTACAATAATTGGTTTCATTTTTCATATAATCAACAATTTGTATTTCTTAAATTCACATTTTGCATAAAAGATAAGGCATTCATAAAAAAAAAAAAAACAGCCTTTGAGCATCTTTGCTTTAAGGTGAAGTAAGCAGTTTGGGAAAACATATATACATTTAATACTTTGTACAAAAACCTGTTTGCAATGACAGCCTCAAGACGCCTCCTGTATGGAGAAACCAGTCGCATGCATTGTTCTGGTGTGATTTTGGTCCATTCCTCCACACAAGCAGTCTTCAAATCTTGAAGGTTCCACAGGCTTCTTTTATGGACTTTGAGTTGAATGGCGGGGCCATTCCAGCAGCTTTATTTGTTTTTCTTTGAAACCAATGAAGGGTTTCCTTGGCAGTATGTTTTGGATCATTATCCTGATGAAATGTCCACCCTCGTTTCATTTTCATCATCATCATAGATGGCAGCAGATTTTTGTCAAGAATGTCTTTGCCCATTCATCGTGAAAATTACCGGTCTCTCATCCTTTTAAGTGGGAGCACTTGCACAATTGGTGGGAAACCAAATACTTTTTTGCCCCACTGTATGTGCCCCTTTCATATTGGAAAGGCTACACCTTTTTCATAACCTCTAGGTGGCGGTGGCGCATTGGAATTAAAGTGTACAGGTTTTTCATAACCTCTAGATGGCAGCATACATTTAATAGTGAAAGGTTTTTTTTCATTTCCCCATATACCAATGTATAATGCGCAATATTGACTTTTGACAATTTTTTGAGGAAAAAAATGCACATTATACACGAGAAATTACGGTAAGTAGAAATCCAATCATACCACAATAGATTTGCCTCGATCAGGTGCTCCTCGCAGGATTTCTGACAGAGGAGTCCAAAGAATAATCATAAGAGTTGTCCAAGAGTTAAGGAACACCTTTGGAGAGCTTCAAAAATACCTGGTACTGTTGTCACAAAGAAAAAAGTGAGTAATGCACTCTGCCGCCATGGCCTGTATGCACGCTCACCACGCAAGTCCCCATTGCTGAAAAAAAAAAAGCATGTCAAAGCTCGTGTTTTCTGAACAACATTCGGACATGCTAGTTAAATACTGGGAGAATATAGTCAGGTCTGATGAGAGCAAAACTGAACTCTTTGGATGACATAATGCACACCACGTTTGGAGGAGAAATGCAGATCAGTCTAAAAACACCATACCAACAGTTAAATTCTGAGGTGAGAACATGATGGTGTGGGGCTGCTTTTCGCAAATGGTACTGGTAAACTTCACATTATTGAAGGAAGGATGAATGGGCAAACGTACCGAGACATTCTTGAGAAAAATCTGATGCCATCTACGAGGATGATGAAAATAAAACGAGTGGACATTTCATCAAGATAATGATCCAAAACATTCTACCAAGGAAACTCTCAATTGGTTTCAAAGAAAAAAAACAAAAGCTGCTCGAATGGCCCAGCCAATCACCTGACTTCAATCCAATCGAAAATCTATGGAAAGAACTGAAACTCAAGGTCCATAAAAGAAGTTGGACCCAAGGTATTCATTTTAGGGGACAAAATGTAGTTACTTCGTGTACAGTGCTTAGTACAAGTGCTATAATAATGTTGCTCCTTATATCATTCCCTGCAACATGTAATAGAATAGTGTTTCTTTTTTGTGTATTTAGTTTCTCATCGGTGGACAGAAATGAAAGGGAATTGAACAACATACAAATTTCCATGCAAGTACTTTCGTAGGATGCTGTAAAGTTACAAGATTTGTATTTATTCCTACTCAATTGATTGCATATTTGTGACATTCTTTTCCCTGAAGTACCTGCGTGAACAATGACAGATGATCTCAAGATGTACTGAGACACACCAAAGACTGACTAACATTGTGATCCAAGATGGCAAAATAAAATCCCCAAATATCTGCCTTTCAGCTACAATATGATAGGTACACAATTACATAATGTACTACTTTTGCCAATCGACGAAAAAAAATACCATTGATGTGGTTAGGGGTTTTATAAAAGCAACCCAGCAAACTCATTACCTAACCAGAAATATTTTTGTAATTGATTTTTGTCACACTGCATTATTTGAATAACTGTTGTTAATCAGTATGTTCTTGTCCTTTTGAAATAAACCAATAAAAATAAAATGAAATTACAGGTTGTCTGTCACCAGTGGCCTACCACAGATTACAACAGCTAGGGCCTGATGATCTAATCAGGTGTTGCAAACTCAACTCAGCAGAGGCCATGGTGAGTTTTACTTCAATCTTATGGCTGTCTCTAAAAAAACAACAACCATACAAATATGTATAAAGTAATTATAAACATCCATGCTTTATGGCATTACTAAATATATATTTAGTGCTGGAACAAACCTTTTGGAATGATGTAATTGAACCCTGCATATAACGTAAATAAAATGTGTTTAAACCCTTTTCATTTGTTCATATTTCTTGTTTTAAATATACAATCCCTGAAGAAGCGTGTTTATGAACAAGAAGGAGATATGAAATGTAACACTGATTTCTATATGGCAATTGTGAAGAAGGAACCATTCATTTCCAGTTCTTTATTGATAACAATTGAACAATTTCAAAATTGTAGCGGTAAATGTGCGGACATTCCTGGAAGTATATTAAAAAGTAAGGTGCAAATCGATATACAAACATTTATAAAGTAATATAACATGCACATTTCTACTGGAGCAATTCTTTGAAAATATAAAATGCCGTTCTAATGTCCTTGGGGATAGCAGACACCAATCAGTTGATCAGGGGCTGAAGAGTCGGATGGGCTTCCCCAGATGTTTCATTGCAGATGTCAAAACATGGAACTGGGATCATGTCGCAGTAAGTTCAACACGATATAGAATTCCTCTAAACTCTGTCAGCTCTCCTGGAAAGCAAGCCATCATGGTGATTAAATTTTGTGTTTGTGAAATTGGCTTTCCATTGTTACAAATATTGCATCTATTCTTTCTGATGTCCACATAAAATCAATTTAAACAGGTATTTTAAAAAAATCCCTCATACACATCCCATCAACAAAAATTAAATGTTGTACGTTTTCATTCTTGTACACATACACTCCCCTCCAAAAGTACTGGAACGGCAAGGTCCATTCCTTTTTTTTTGTTGTATACTGAAGACATTTGGGTTTCAGATCAAAAGATGAATATGAGACAAAAGTTCAGAATTCCAGCTTTTATTTCATGGTGTTTACTTCTAGATGTTTTACACAACTCAGGACTTTTGTTTGAACCCACCCATTTTTCAAGTGAGCAAAAGTATGAGAACGTGACTGATGGGTGTTTCCAGTTGCTCAGGTGGTGCCTTAGATTGATTGCATAAACATTAGATAGTGCTTGTTTTGGCTTTGGGTTTCACCTGTGAAACCTGTATTTGCTGTTAAGCAAACATGACGACCAGACAGTGGTTTATGGGAGAGAAGCAAAGTATTTTGAAACTGAGAGATGAGGGAAACATTGATCAGAGCTATTGGACAAACATTGGGCATATGCCAATACAACAATTTGAAATGTCCTGAAAAAGAAACTGGTCTACATCGAACAGGTTGGCCAAGGGTATCAACAGCAGTTGATGACAGAAACATTGTGAGAGCTGTGAAGAAAAACCCCAAGACAACAGTCAGTGACATCACTGCCAACCTCCACAGGGCAGGTGTGAAGGTATGACTATTCACTGCTCGAAGAAGACTTTGAGAAGAACTATACAGGCCATACAACAAGATGCAAACCACTCATCAGCAAAAAGAATCAGAAGGCCAGATTGGATTTTGAAAAAAGTACAGAGGGCCACGAAGTTTTATGGACTGATGAGACCAGGATTAACCACTACCAAAGTGATGGAAAGGCCAAAGTATGGAGAGAGTAAGGATCTGCTCATGATCCAAAAACACACAAGCTCATCTGTGAAGCATGTTGGAGGTAATGTCATGGCTTGGGCTTGCATGGCTGCTTCTGCAAGTCACTAGGCTTACTAGCCGTTCTCGATGTCACTCATGATGGTAGCAGCAGAATTCATTCTGAAGTCTACAAAACTATTTTGTCTGGCAATTTACAGAAAAATGCATCCCAACTAATTGGGAGAAGCTTCATCATTCAACAAGACAATGACCAAAAACACACTGCCAACACAACAAAGGACTTCATCAGGGGGAAAAAGTGGACCTAAAGAGCATGCATTTTACCTCCTGAAGACGAGACTGAAGGGAGAAACCCCCAGAAACAAACAAGAACTGAAAGAGGCTGCAGTAAAGGCCTGGAAAAGCAATTAAAATGAAGCATGCAACAGTCTGGTAAAGTCCATGGTTCGCAGTCTTGATGCAGTTATTGCAAGTAAGGGTTATGCAACCAAATATTAAATGTTATTCACTTTAAGTTAATTTTAAAATGCATGGTCCAATACTTTTGCTCTCTTGAAAACCGGGAGGCTTCAAACAAAAGGGGCTCTGTCCTGAGTTGTTTAACACATCTAGATGTAAATACCATGAAATTAAAATTTTTTACTTTTGTCTCATATTCATCGTTTGACCTCAAACCCAAATGTCTTCAGAATACAAAAAAAAACTAAGGAATTGACCTTACCATTGCATTACTTTTGGAGGGGTCTGTACATTTACTGCTGGGGTGTTAAACAAATTTTTGTCATGGGCCACATTGTAGTTACGAGTTCCCTCAGATGGCCATTATGACTGGAAATAAATGTTTAATTGGCTCATATTACCTATACATACACAACAAATTGATGGATAAGTCGTTTTTAAAAGCAAAAGTCATAATAGTTTGTTCAGCTATTTTTCAAGTTTCTGTAAAAATGGGTTCAGTCATAAAAAATGCTTTTGCGACAGCTCAACATTTTGACATTTTGGAAGTTTTAGAACCACGGTAGTTAACAGGTTCCTTTCACCTGTGATTTCCAGTTTCTAGAAACGCATTTGTATATAAATGCGTATGTTCAGATCATGTGACTGTTATACAGTGTATAGCATACCTCCTTGTCTACTACCCAGAGATATACTCGGCCACGGGTTGTAGTTGGCCGAGGTCCAAATAGCCGTGCTCTCCTCTTGGGAACTCTAAACAACAAAGAATGTCATAAATTCACCGGTCATTTTCTCTACTACAATGTGGAGTATTGATATTTATAGCTTATATAAAAGCAAATTTTTGCCAAATAAGCATCTAATCAATCAAATGTAACGTGCATGCTGAAAACCTTTGAACTATAATGCCACGACTTTACTTACCGGTGAAAGAGACATGCTGGAAATGGGAAACTTGCTATAAGGTGACCACAGGAAAGCCAGATGGTGACTTGTGCGTGCACGCCGATGAGGGGTGTGGCTTTGGCCAGAGACTTGGAGGGAGGGGGAGTGAGGCTACATTCAAATCTTGCTAGCGTTTTGAATATGACATACTTCACCTTTAAGCAGTTAGCTTGCATTTTAGCCTTTTGTGACATTAATACATCAGGTTCATGGTATCTCATGTCAAGAGAGAGTTTGTCGAGAGAAAAACAAATATTTCCTTTATCTGACTTTACAAAAACTGCACGCGCCCCCATCTCAGACTGTGTGGTTGATCCACTGAAGAAGAGCCCTTTCAGCTGTCAATCAAATATATGGTCACTAACTTCACTGTAGTCAACTAGTGGTCTAGCATTTGGGACGTAATATTGTCTCTATGTTCTGTTGGCTTCATCAAGCCGTGACCTCCAACTCTCATTGGAGCAGTTCACATCAGAGTGTGAAGCGGCTGGGATGAGAATCAGCACCTCCAAATCTGAGACCATGGTCCTCAGTCGTAAAAAGGGTGGCGTGCCCTCTCCAGGTCGGGGATGAGATCCTGCCCCAAGTGGAGGAGTTCAAGTCTTGTTCACGAGTGAGGGAAGAATGGAACGGGAGATCGACAGGCGGATCGGTGCAGCGTCTGCAGTGATGCGGACTTTGTATCGGTCCGTTGTGGTAAAGAAGGAGCTAAGCCGAAAGGCAAAGTTCTCGATTTACCGGTCGATCTACGTTCCTACCCTCACCTATGGTCACGAGCTGTAGGTCGTGACCGAAAGAACCAGATCCCGGATACAAGCGGCCGAAATGAGTTTCCTCCGCAGGGTGTCCGGGCTCTCCCTTAGAGATAGGGTGAGAAGCTCGGTCATCCGGGAGGATCTCAGAGTAGAGCCGTTGCTCCTTCACATCGAGAGGAGCCAGATGAGGTGGCTGGGGCATCTGATTCGGATGCCTCCCGGACGCCTCCCTGGTGAGGTGTTCCGGGCACGTCCCACCGGGAGAAGACCCCGGGCATGACCCAGGACACGCTGGAGAGACTACATCCTTCGGCTGGCCTGGGAACGCCTCGGGATCGCCCCGGAAGAGCTGGATGAAGTGGCTGGGGAAAGGGAAGTCCGGGCGTCCCTGCTAAAGCTACTGCCCCCGCGACCCGACCTCGGATAAGCGGTAGAAGATGGATATTGTCTCTATGGTGCGTCAGTAAAGGTGAAATATGATTTAAAATCGTCCACGCATTCCTGAGTTCCAGATGTTTTTCTGCCGAGAGGCCTGAAATCAGGTCATTCGAATTTGTGGAGCTTATCTACGTCACTAGCGAAGATATCCGCCTTCGGCTAATTGCACAGTCTTCCCACTCTCCGTCGGCTCACTGTGTGAGCCGACAGCTCACCAAAATAGTCTCCACGGTGCTACGCGCTGCACATGGAGAAAGGCTGTGGAGTATTAGACAGCCAGCGCCTTTCTGGTGACATTCCATGAGCCTTCTACCGGCTAGTGGTGCAGCAGTCTACAATGAGCAAACAGCTCACCACAACATTCTCCACGGTAAAACTGTGATTCGTAGTTCTGCTTTTCAATTGTGTTTTTTGAGGCGCACAATGTGAATTTTAACTAGCAAACTGCAATACGAGACCGCTTAATTTGAACCTTGCATTGAGAGCAAAAATTTGACTTCCGACACTACACAGCTAGATGGACGAAGCGACCGTCGCAACATTCGGCCACCATCAATTCACGCTGGTTACCGCACAGTGAAAGTGAAGTTATCCCTTGTGTTTTGTGTTTGCATTTTCCATTTTTTGGGCAGTTATTTTGCCAAATGTCTTTTTCTACCCATGGGTCTTAAGATATAGATGAAAAGAAGCGGAGGAAGTTCACTGAATTAAACCTTAAAATCATTAAAAAACTATGTGTTTTTATGTCATTTTAAGTTCACTCGGGTTACATTTGTCTCATATTCTGATTCTGATTCTGATATTTACATTTGTTTGATGATCTTAAACTTTGAAGTGAGGAAACAGCAAAAATCTAAGAATTTGAGAAGGGGGCCAATAATTTTTCACGGCACTGTAGTACTAATGCAGGAGGAGTCATTGAAAGCTAAACGCCAGACAAGGGTGTTAAAATAATTTCTAAGCTGCGGACTTCAGTCCATGAAAAGATGGAGAAGCTGCTGTAAGTGAGGAAAGCGTGCCCATAGATGTAGAAACAAAAGTGATTAAATTCAGCAAAAGTGAAAAAAAAAAAAAAAAACATTAGTGGCAGGGAGCACTTAATGTCTGATTTTTTTTGCCTTAAGTATCAGTATAGTCACGAGTACCCGATGCCTTGATATCAGGCTGTTATCGGTCTTATATCAATACCTGGTATCGGTACTTGCCCTACCACTAAGTCAAGGTACTACTGTACTGTCAATTTTATAAATAGAATTCCACTTATGTTACATTTCAATCAATGATCTATGTAGAGAAAACAGTCATACTCACCCATGGATAAAGAGTCCTCTTCTAATGTGAGGTGGGGTCCTGGGAAGGAACTCATGGGAATTATCCAAGGACTTATAGGAGGAGGCAGATGACCCCGAGCTACTCAGGTCCCTCCCACCATGATCCCATGATTTGGACCTTGCACAGAGGTTGCGCACCCCTGAAGCCGTGCCCCTTGTCCTGCTCATCAATTCCAGGCTGTCCGCGTCTGCATCCAAGAACTCTTCAGAGCTGCCGCTGCTGCACCTCTCCTCTGCGTCACCTCCCTTCAAGGCCTCGTTGTTGTGGCTGCCGTGGCCAATCGACAGTCGCTTCAGCCCACAGGTCTGGTCTGTGCCAATGACAGAGCTGTAGGAGTCGAGGGTCTCTCTGTGTCGGTTCCCGCTACTGCTCCTCCTCTCCCTGCATCCGTCAGGGCTGTCCGGCCGGTCTTGTAGCGACATGCGTTCAAACTCCACCAAGAGGTTGGAGACGGGTGACAGCATGCTGGAGGCGGACGGGGAGCTCCGAGGAGAGACCTTATCTCCATTGGGAATCCCATCTCTTGAGGAAGAGCACACCTCATTTTTGCAGACGACAGGTGACAGCAGGTCCTGCTCGGCTGCGGTCTCAATCAGGTCCCCCCCCCGATACTTCAGTCCCATTGGCATGATGTGGAAGTCGTGACCTCCCACTGCACCCTTCAGATTGTCCATGGATGTGGCGGAGGAGGTGATGCTGGTAAGTGCTGCATTCTGCCTATTCTTCATCTCCTCAAGGCTGATGTCCTCACCCTCATCCAAGAAGGCACCAACAGAGATGGAGTTGCAGAACTTCTTGGGCTTGCCTGCAACCAGGGGTGTTTGTTTAAAGACACACTCTGCCAAAGTCCAGCACTTGCTGTCTCGGTTTTTAATTATCTTCATTTTAACAGTTAAAAAAATAAAATAAATAAATAATACAAATAAAATAGAAGCATAGGTTCAGGTGCTCACAACAACATAAATTTTGGGTTCCATTCCTGGCTTGTATATTTAGAGCCATAAAACATCACAATTCTACACAATTCGTTGTCTAACTGTGTTGATTATAACAATACTGCAACTGTAGGCCATACAGAAACAGAAAACATCCCCGAAAGAGAGGTTTATCAATCACAAGGCCAATCAATAGATCCAATTCATGTATCGGGAATTGAAATACTACAATTCATTTTGGCAGAAAAATACTTCAATTCACACACCAAAGTACCCCAAGTCAGAGTTGATGCTAGAGCGACACCACTTCATATCTGAAATTCTGATATGCCCAAGAGCAAGGCACAGCAACACGTTTGTATGCAGCCCCCCTCACTCTCCACGAGTGGATGTTCATAACATCCCGTTGTGTATGTGTGTGTTGTAGTATTTTTCATGCTCAACAATATAGTGAAATAGACCTATCATAAGAGTGAATCTTTTCTCTTACTAATAAAGGATGATTTTTCATAAGGTACCTGGGGAAGGAGTTTTAAATTTGTTGGTCTCATTCTCCCCTTCTTCACAAGTCCGTGGAAAGAAATCCTTCCTACTCAGGTACTCTTCAAGCTTCTGAAGACCTTTGATTGATGACAGATCTACGAAACAGTCAAGGAAGTCCCAGTATTCCGCCCAGGGGAGACCCATCTTATGAGCCAATTCTCTGTAGGAAGAATATGTATGTACATTAATCACTAAGACTGTTATTACAAATATATAGTTCTATGTAAGTGTAGCTTGGCGGCACGGTGGACGACTGGTTAGCACATCTGCCTCACAGTTCTGAGGACCTGGGTTCAAATCCGGCCGTGCCTGTGTGGAGTTTGAAAGTTCTCCCCGTACCTGCGTGGGTTTACTCCGGGTACTCCGGTTTCCTCCCACATCCCAAAAACATGCATGCTAGGTTAACTGAAGACTCTAAATTGCCCGTAGGTGTGAATGTGAGTGCAAATGGTTTTTAGTTTACATGTGCCCTGTGATTGGCTGGCGACCAGTTAAGGGTCTAACCCTACCTCTCGCCCAAAGATAGCTGGGATAGGCTCCAGCACCGCCCATAACCCTCGTGAGGATAAGCAGTATGGAAAATAAATGAATGAATGAATGCAGCTTAGTGTACTAGTGTGCCAAGAGTAGATTTGTTTTCATTCTATTCCAGATCTACTGGAAAAAATATTAATATAACAGCCCATTCACAATAGTTAAATCTTTATGGCTCAGAATCAATATTGTGCCTCATGGCTTTTGGCATTTTTTAAAAATGCTAATGAAGACGTAAAACAAAAACACGCAAAAAAAGGGATTAGCCGCACACAGCTTTAAAACATAAAAAAAGCTACCACCACAACTAGACCAGTGGTTCTCAACTTTTGTCACCCTGGGACCAGCATTTTCGTTTTGTTGCAAAGTTGTGAACCACTTTCATAAAAGTTAAAGGTCCCATATTTTGTTTATGTATACTTCAATAGAGTGACTCTCTAACATGGCCTTAGTATAAAGTGTCAATTTCATTTGAAAAAACATTGGTTTTGTCATACAAGTTCCAGAAAAGGCCGCCTCTAAGAGCTACTTCTGTTTGACCCAGTTTTGTATCTGCTTTGTTCCTATTTGGGTAAGACTGCCCCCTTTCCTCTGATTGGTTGCCTAAGTGTAGAAGACCCACTTGTCAGAGCGCACATTTGTTATGTTGACAGTGCTGGCTCGGGAGGGGAAAGGGAAGGGGGAGATCCTTGAGAAATTCGACTGACCTGATTTTAGTTAGTGACAGAAAAACGGAGCTTAGGAATGCGTGGACGACTTTCATATTTCACGTTTACTGTGGCACCACGGGCAATATTACATCCCACATACTAGAAAAACTTGGTTTGGCTAAGCATGTCCGCTTTAAGAACAACAAAGATTTTTTAGGGGGAGTTTAAAAATAGCCTCTGAAAACGTGTATTATATTTTTAAATGTCGTTTCAAATGAATTTGCTGTACTGCCAAAGGCATGTTGCTTGCCATGACATCCCCCAGGCAAAGGGTGAGCTGCACTGTATTTGTTTACGGAGTAAACTAGTGGCTAGAGAACAAGGTAATATTTCACTTTCCAACTTTGCTCCCTGTTAGAATAGGAATAATTGTAATTGTTTTAATCTGTGTCTTCCACCCATCCAAAATGGGTCTGCAACCCACTTTTGGGTCCTGTTGAGAATCACTCTCCTAAAAAACAATATTTACATACAGTGGTCTGTTTTAGGATTACTGTGGACTTGCCTGCCAACCCGCTCTGCACCACGGTCAGGATCCGACTTCAGGATGTTGTGGAAATGCTTTGCTTCTGAAGTCCTAGGCAGCGTCTTCCAGGAACGGCGAAAATCACTTGCCTAAAGGGGACGATTGTAGTTTCTGTTCAACTAACATTTCAATAAGCCAAACATTATCTAAGCAACTCCGTTTGATCCTTTTGCCAAAACAAACTAACTTGGGTTGGGAATCTCTGGCATGAGGCCGTTTCGATACATGTCTTTACATACACGCGTTGGGATCTTAAAAGGCAGAACGATTCGATACAATTCAGTTAGGTATGGGAGCGATACGATTCGATCCGGTGCAGAAACAATGTGATAGTAAAAATTTGTTGATGTTAATCATAAAGAACCTTGACTTGACTTAACACAATTCTATAAAATGACATTCTTTCTGCTAGAATGTCTGTTCTGTCTGACCTTATTTTCAAACAAGTAAAAGACTACTTATCACTGAGCATTGTTGCTTTATGAATATCAAATTAATGATTTAAATAGAGCACAACGATAAATTTTTGTTGAGAAAATAATTTGCACAAACAATATTTAAGAGCCAATGGGGGTCTCGCACAAAGGGTGCCATTCAAGCTAGGACCGCCACGTCACACACGCAATGCTTCTTTTTTTTTGTGTATCTTTTTACCAATTGCACTGCTTGCTGTGTGCTAACTGACTTTTTGATCTTGAAATTGTGATAACTAGCTTAGCAAGTTGTATCAGCTTCGGGACATAACTGGCTGTGTGTCCTTTTAATGGACGCCGTGGATGTTCACAGAAGTTTTGTTTTGGGGTCGTGCAGTACCAATACTGGAACGTATGTATACATTACTCGCGCAGTCACTGTAGTAGTGTCGCCACGCTGCACTATTTGCATATCTGTTGTTGACCAATACCGGCCACTTATGTGCCTGAGTAGCATCTGCAATATTTGCACAATTGACATTGTCCCAGATTATCGCACTACTCGTCACTTTAAACAGCATACATTTCTTGAAGCAAAGCACCCTTTGCACAATGGTCATTACACCGGATTATTGTTCTATTAGTCATTTCAAACTGCTCTAATTGCTAGAGGACTCTGCATCTTTGTGCAAATTGTCCCAGAAATAATAATTGTACCGGCATTACCACATTACTGGTAACCTTTTATTGCTCAGTGACTGTATTTTTTATGTCTTTAGCATTCTCTGTCAATTGACTGTCTGTCGTCATACTAGAGCGGCTCCAACTACCTGAGACAACTTCCTTGTGTGTTTTTGACATACTTGGCAAATAAAGATGATTCTGATTCTGATGAGAGGACTCGAGAAGAAGCATTAATTTGCTGAGATATATAGCCCATGGGAACTGCCGAGATGTGTACACCTCTGCCATTGTTTGCATGTTTACAATCTGCCAAGCACATTTCGTGTGCCCCAGTGTCGACGGCGGGCTTGAGAAAAGGTACGCGGCGTCGTCGCATTTATTGTTTAAAACTGCCGGGGAAATCTAGCGTCTGTGAATGCTACTTTCCTATCGCTGACACCACGAAAGAAGCTTAACTACTGAAAAGCTATTCGATGTTGAACGCTACAGAGAAATGAACATATAGTGCTGTGAAAAAGTAGTGGCCCCCTTCTCAAATTCTTATATTTTTGCAACGTCTCCCCACTTTCTTTAAGATTATCAAACATGTAAATATCAGAAAAATATAACCCAAGTGAACTTAAAATGCTGTCTTTAAAGTGGTGATTTCATTTATTAAGGAAACAGAGCTTTTCAGAGTTACCTGGCCCTGTGTGGAAAAAGTAATGGCCCCATAAACCCCTAATAACTGGTTGGGCCATCGTCCGCAGCAACAAATGAAATCAAGCGTTTTCTATAACTGGCAATGAGTCTTTCACATATCTGTGGAAATATTTTTACCCACTCTTCCTTTCAGAATTGTTTGAATTCAGCAAAAATTGAGGGTTTTCGAGCATGAACGGCCTTTTTAAGGTCACGCCACTGCATTTCAATTGGATTCAAGTCTGGACTTTGACAAGCCCACTCCAAAACTTTCATTTTGTTTTTTTTTAAGCCATTTAGAAGTTGACTTTGGATCATCATCATCATGCTGCAGAACCCAAGTGCGCTTCAGCTTGAGGTCACAAACTGATGGCTGAACATTCTCCTTCAGGATTATCTCTTAAAGAGCAGAATTCATGGTTCCATCAAGCACAGCAAGTTCTCCAAGTCCTGAAGGAGCAAAACAGCCCAAGACCGTCACACTACCACCACCATGTTTGACTGTTGGTATGATGTTCTCTCTCTGAAATGCTGTGCTACATTAATGGCAGATGTAACGAGACACACACCTTCCAAAAAGCCCAACTTTCATCTTGTCAGTCAACATAATATTTGCCAAAAAGTCAAGGGAATCATTCAAATGTTCTTTTGCAAAAGTAAGACGAGGCTTTATATTAATTTTGGTCAGTAGTGTTTTTTTGCCTTGGAACTCTGCCATGGATGCCATTTTTGCCCAGTCACTTCCTTATTGTGTCATGAACACTGACCTTAACTGAGGCAAGGGAGGCCTGCAGTCATTGAAAGAATGTCATACAGGAATGTAATGAAATGTAATCTATCCATCCATTTTTTTACCGCTTATCCTCACTAGGGTCGCTGGTATGCTGGAGCCTATACCAGCTAACTGCGGGTGAGAGGCGGGGTACACCCTGAACTGGCTTCCAGGCAATGGCAGGGCACATATAAACAAACAAACCATTCACACTCACATTCACACCTAAGGGCAATTTAGAGTCTTCAATTAACCTACCATGCATGTTTTGGGGATTTGGGAGTAAACCGGAGTACCCGGAGAAAATCCTCGCACGATGCCGCCCATGTAATGTAATGTAAATCATGTCTTCTCATTTTAGAGTCCTGGCCAGACATTTTTATTACTCACGCTGTACATATTTTGCACATTGGGGAAATTCCCACCGGATTCTCATCCTCTGGCAAGAGGCATGATGAGGTGGACGCCGGGCCAGGACCTGGCACATCTATGCTGGTCTGCGGTCTGGTTGCCCCCTTCTCTGCCTTGCCGGTCCTCCAGTTTTAATGCATCATACACCCGTCAGTGTAGGGAGGGCAGTACAGGGGTGGGGAGGACACTTGGCCAGCTGTTCTGGCACTCCGGCCAGCTCTTTTTATGCACCACATGCATTCGCACCTCCTTTGGGGAGCTGGTTGGCCTGGGTGGGGGCGACATTTGCGGGTCATCATTGCCCCGTGACCATCTCACCTCACGCCCACCAGTCTCCCCAATTTTAATGAACGACACCCCACCACACATGATCACCGTACAGAGATAATGGTCGGAAGTTGGGGACCTGATAACCATAGTAATGGGTGGGGGTATTCACATTTCTCTTGGCTTGATTCCCCCATCCCTTCAGTTGTCGGGCTACGGTGAGATTGTGGTTCACCCCACATCACCACGCCCTCCCCCCTACCTTCCTCTCCCCTCTCCTGGCGCCCTCGCCCGCCATTGCTCAAGGCAGGCGCTTGACATGGGCTTGCTTGTGGCAGGCTGTGAACCTTTTTGGGTGGCAGCTGGCTCCTGCGTTGGGCCCTGTTGGTGCTTGAGGCCCCCACGCTCTCCGGGGTGGCATAGGTGGTGGCAGTGGTGGGGCACGCTGGGTGGGGGGTGATTGGGCATGGGGGTTGGTGGTGGGGACATTTGCCCCTCCCTTTGGTTGGGATGGGGGACCGCCCTGGGTCCTGGGGAGTGGGTGGTGTCCCCCTGGCTGGGTCCCCCACGGGATGAGCTTGCTGGCTTTGCCCCCCCTTGCGGGTGGAGGGGGCCGGGCCCATCCTTCCTCAATATGTCGGCTCAGCAATTCCGTACACCAGTTGACTAACATGCATGTGATACGGTGTTCATTCACTAAAAGGTTACATAGACATGTAATATTGGCTATAATTGCTTGTACTGGGACCACTAATAATAACAAGTTAGATTAAGATATCAACTCACAGGTTCTTACAGGTGTTTAGACACTGTAAAAGCATTCCACCGCACCACTCATCAGTAGCTCTGCCTTGCTCATTTCCCACATCCTGTCCTGCCCTTCCCTTTTCGCTCCTCTCCCATCTTGTCCTACTGGTTAGTTGTTGCATGTCCTCACCGGGTGTCCCCCACGTCCAGAAATAAGAACACATTTTGACTTTTGTAACATTGCTTGTGGTAAAATATCTCGACTATTGTTCTGCTGGGGTTTGCCCCCCTATTCCTCTTGTCCATTCTGTCCCTCTGTCTATCCCCTAAAACACTTTTCTGTCCAGCTACATTTTCAGAAGAACACTCTGTTGCACAGAAAAACTGTTCCAGCACAAAAGGCATACGGATCCAGCACTCTACATGGCCATACAGCAGGACAGTTTATAAAAAAATAATAAATAAATAATAAATAAAAAAAGTCATCCTGAGTTCCTTTGTGGCCTTCTCGATGAGCCATTGCTGCTTTCTTGGGGTAATCTTTGTAGGCTGGCCACTCCCGGGAAGGTTCACCACTGTTCCATGTTTTCTCCATGTGAGGATAATGGCCCCCCCCTTTGGTTCCCTGGAATCCTAAAGCTTTAGAAACGGATTTTTGACATTTTACAGACTGATAGATGTCAACTTTATTTCTCAGCTTTTCTGGAATTTCTTGAGATCGTGTCATTTTGTTTCATCTTTTTTAAATCTTTTGTCCTACTTGATTATGTCGGGACAGATTAAGCTTAAGTGATTTACTTTTTTAGTTTTTTTTTCTCCTTAATAAATGAAATCACCATTTAAAAACAGCATTTTAAGTTCACTTGGGCTATTTTTGTCTGATATTTACATTTGTTTGATGATCTTAAAGTGGGGAAAAATATAAGAATTTGAGAAGGGGGCAAATACCTTTTCACAGCACTAGAGTTAAACGAGTAGTGTCGCTACTGCCCACCACTGCTATTGTTGGTGGTAAACGTACAGAGCACAGCGTGAGCGTTTTAAGAGATGAAAACTGTAAAGCCTCTCTCAACTGATTCCTAGCCACGCGATACAGGGTCCACAACTCCACAAACGATGTATCTATGGATTCCTGGTGAATTTTGTTTCGATCATGGCGTCTGCTACAAACGGATATCCAGTCACATAGGTGTATTGTTCCCAACCCTAATGAAAATAGGTATGAAGTGAACAAAGCTTTTACTTTAGAGGGACTCAGTGGGCCAGCAAAGGCTGCGACAGTCATCAGTGGATCCAATGGGTTTTTTGCGTGTTGTTGGATCAGTGAGAGAGTCTCTGAGGCTTCAGGTGACCAGGGAGCACCAATGACGGGTTGAGAGGTGTTGTCAGCTGCCCTGAGCAAGGGGATGTAGCAGCGGTCTGTGAGTAAGCAAAAAGATGGCATCACACAGAAGAACCCTCCCAGAGCTTTTTTTGTTATGCTCCATGTTTTTGAGTGAGATGAACAGAGACAAAACTGAAGACATCTCTACATATACGTATAGTATCATCATACCGTATTGTGCAAAATATTCTATTCCAATATATTGCAGTATATTTCTACTATAATTATTGCTTACCTTCTATTAACTGTAACATAATTGCAATAGCATCGCTCAATGGATTCAGACTAAAAAAGGAAAGGCAAAATATTTTTTGAGAAGTCAGCTAGTTTAACAATAACTCAGACATAATAACCTTACGTAGCTACTTGTTTTTGTTCGTAATCTGCCAACAGCTGCCGTGGTTGAATGGAGGTGTAATCTAGTCAGCATATATGGCTCGTATATTTTCTTTCGCTTCCAAAGTGAATTTTGTGAATTTTATCAACTAAAATTGCCTCTTTACTGTGTTATATTTATTCCTTACAATTTATTTTTACAAGGTATGCCGCCTTTGTTCAATTTCGGCTCTAATAGTTTTTGTATAGGTATATGTATGTTTTGTGCCACATTATCTAATTTAACTTCGGAATTAATACAAAAAATATTAACATGATTCTTATATGTTGTCGGTTTCTGTGTTTAGTAAGGTTTCTGATTATATCAAGTTTGTCACTATAGGATAAAGATTATGCAAGTTACTAAAGTTTTGGATCAGCCATCTCTTGTGGGAAAAACCTCTGCACATTGGCTGAGATACATCAGACAGACGTCCTTTTATAAGGAAATATGGATGCAGTTTATGCAGATTGCAGCTTGTGGGTACGAGCCCGTCATTTAGAATGAATTCAGATACAATAATATATGCACAGTGGTGTGAAGAAGTGTGTCATTAATCTTACGGGGATTTTGCATCCACGCTCAACTTGTGCCGAGAGTAATAACATTTCTGTGCATTTATTAGTGAGTAAGAATTTTCTTACTGAACAAATATTCACATGTGGGCGTGGAGATGAAAGTATGAAATAGTTGTGGGAAATCTGTTTGTTCTTACCCTCCAAATAGTCACGTATTTTCTGTTTCACTTCTTCTGTCGTGTTCTTTCTGCTACAAATAATCTAAGAAAAGGGGTTAAAAAAAAAAAAAAAAAGTCAATTGATAATACACACAGCTGTCACAGTACAACTGTTGCTGGATTAGCAGGGGAAAGAATGTGCTTAAAATCATCTAAATTTAGATAATCTAAATCTACATCTTCAATGCGCAGTGACAGATGACAGCCGCGATTTGGAAAGCTAGCCAAAAGGTCACAACTTAACAAACTCACACGAATGATACCTCAGGGTGTTCTAGAACGGCCTCAGTGTAATGCACGTACTGTATATAGATTGAGTAGTGTTCTGTGAAAGAAAACTACAGTGCACCTGGAAGGTATTTGCACTGCTTCACTTTTTCCAAAGTTGGTCATGTTAAAGCCTTATTCCAATAGTTAACACAGTACATTCATTTTTTTCTCAAAATTCTACACACAACACCCAATAATGACAACATGATATTTTTGTTGATGCGCCTTTGGCAGTAGTTACAAACTCAAGTGACAAGCCTACTTCAAATGATGCTACAAGCTTGGCACACAGGTTTCTCACGTTCCTCTTCTCAGCGCCTCTTAAACTCCATCAGGTTTGAAGGTGGGCATCAGTGCACAGCCATTTTCAGATCTCTCCAGAGATGTTCACTCAGATTTAAGTCCGGTCTCTGGGTGGGTCACTCGAGGACATTCACAGAGTTATCCCAAAGCCACACCTTTGATATCACAGCTGTATGTTTAGGGTCGTTGGCCTGCTGACAGATGAACCTCAGTCTGAGGTCAAAAGCACTCTGGATCATCTTTTCATCCAGGATGTCTTTGCAACTCGTGCCTTTCTTCTTTCTCTCAATCCCTTTCCTGGTCATCTCCCTGATCACTGACCTTCTCCCCCGATCGCTTAAGTTTAAATGGTCGGCCAGCTCTAGGTATGTGGTTCTGAATTTCCGCCATTTATGAATGTTTGAGGCCACTGTGCCTTTTGTGACCTTCAAAGCAGCGATGTGCAATGTTTAACTTTCTGGTGCCTTCCTAAGATCTGTGCCTCAATACCATCATGTCTTGTAGGTCTACAGAAAAACACAATTTTGACTTCATGGTTGGTTTGTGCTCTGACAAGGCATTGTCAACTGTGGGATCTTATATAAAAAGGTATGTGCCATTTATATATCCAAATCATATCCAATAAAATGAATTTACCACAGATGGACACCAATTAAGATGTAGAAACATCTCAAGGATGATCAGTGGAAACAGGATGCACATAAGCTACATTTGGAGCTTCATACCAAAGGCTGTGAATACTTATGTACATGTGATTTATTTGATAAAAAATTTTAATACATTTGCGAAAATGTAAAAAAAAAAAAAAAAAAACTTTTTCATATTGTCATTATTATCGGGTGTTGTGTGTAGAATTCTGAGGGAAAAATTTTATTCCATCCATTTTTTTAATAAGGCTGAAACAAAAAAGTAGGAAAAAAATGAAGCATTATGAACACCTTCCGGATGCACTGTATGTCTACCTATTATGTTGGTTTGTTAATAAACCAGCAGGGGATTCAAATCTAAACACGTACATCACAAGGTTTGTGGTCATTACTGCTCTTGCGGTTCTTATCTGTGTCAGGATGCGAGCACAGCACGTTGACCACGTCTGGACACCCAAACTTGCAGGCAAAGTGGAGTGGTGTTTCAAAACCCTGACACAAGTAAACAGCAAAATACAGTGTGAACACAGACCAGAAGAATGATCTGATTCAATCTGTTTTTTTTGATGGGGCTAAAAAAAACTTACCGCCTTATCTGGAGTGTTGAGGTAAAGATCGACAATGTAACGGATACGCTTCTGCAGCATGTCTTCCTGGTCATCGGGGTACATGAGGCGCATGAACTCTGGGTTCTCCAAAGTATCCAGCAGAAGTTGGGCGATGCCTGCTTGGTTCTCCTTGGCTGCCACATGCATTACGTTGTACCTGCAACCCACCTAAACACATTGCGATTAGACAGTATGAAGAAAGTTATCGTTTCTAAACAGTGAATTGTGCCTAATCTAAAAGCAGCATTACCTAACCTGATTAAACTGAAGATTTACTATTCAATACAAAACAAGGACAAACGTCTTGGGACACCTGTTTTAATTCATTAACCGATTAGGGTTCAGGCTACCTTCCTGTTCATTCAGAATTTTAATTCTTCCTTTTAACAAGACATTTTGGACAATTATTTTGCTTTCAACCTTGTGGAAACAGTTTGACAAAAGCTGTTTTTGTTTTCTTTTCACAAAACGAGATCCATGAAGGCCTGGTTAGAAGAGTTTGGTATGGAAGAACTCTGATCTCAAACACCCAAATACATTTGAACTAAACTAGAACAGAGACAGTGAGCCAGGCCCTCTGATCCAACAAATCTGTCAAACCTCGCAAAGGTTATTCTGGAACAAGGGACAAAAATGTATCCCACAGAAACAATAAGATATTGTTTAGAATATCTTACTAATGGTATGTTCAATTCAATTCAGTTTATTTAACATGACTCAACATTTTCTTTTTGTAGTGTAATGGTGATCGCAATCCCACAGAGTAGATGTATGAAATGAAAGTTAAACTTTTGGTTGAATATTATTTTTCCCTCAACTTCAGATGATTCACAATTGCAAAGGGGAACATAGGTACAGCATGAAAACACATTATGTTGGGACAGAATAAAGGACGATGATGTTAATGAAATGTGGCAATTACAGTCGTGCCTCGCTATATCGCGGTTCAGCTTTCGCGGCCTCGCAATATCGCGGATTTTTTTACAGTGCAATTTTGCATGCTGTTTTTTACAGCGTATTGATTCGCATATTTTTTACAGTGCAATTCTGCATGCTGTTTTTTACAACGTACAAACCCGGATTGTATTCTGCGTCCTGATTGGCTACGGTACTGTAGACCAATTTCAATCCATCTCCTCCGTGCCATGTCTCCTGTACAGCGCAGAATGCATTAGGCTTGCTAAATTTAAATTAGTGTTCGATTGCTAGCAGTGTGACTCTAAAGTGCCTCCTGTTTGCAAGTTTTCTCCCAGAAATAACCAACAATGTCGACGAAACGTGCTGCACCAACAAGAGCACCTGCGGTCGCAACCAAAACGCAAAGGAAGGTGCTAACTATCGAAGGTGGCATGTCTGTTAATAAGAATCTTCTCACCCAGAAGAAAAAAGAGCGGCAACAACTGCCTATAACTATGTTCTTCTCTCGGAAAAAGACAGTGGGAAAGGACGCTACAGCGGAGCGGCGTCAGGACGAAGAGGGACGGTCAGAGGAAGCGTGAAATATGTGCGAGTAGCAATTAATAATTTCTTGTTTCCAACCTCATACGTTGTTCATTAAAATTATATTCGTTATTTCTAAAAGTTTTCATCATTATTTGTCAGAAAATGTTTACATTTTTATTTCTTAAATGTTTGGGCTTTAAAACAGGTTTTGACCTTTGTTTCGTGATACAATAATATTAACAATAATAATAATAATAAGGCGGCACGGTGGACGACTGGTTAGAGCATCAGCCTCACAGTTCTGAGGACCCGGGTTCAATCCCCGGCCCCACCTGTGTGGAGTTTGCATGTTCTCCCCGTGCCTGCGTGGGTTTTCTCCGGGCACTCCGGTTTCCTCCCACATCCCAAAAACATGCATTAATTGGAGACTCTAAATTGCCCGTAGGTGCGACTGTGAGTGCAAATGGTTGTTTGTTTGTATGTGCCCTGCGATTGGCTGGCAACCAGTTCAGGGTGTACCCCGCCTCCTGCCCAATGATAGCTGGGATAGGCTCCAGCACGCCCGCGACCCTAGTGAGGAGAAGCGGCTCAGAAAATGGATGGATGGATAATAATAATAAGTACAACAACAACCCCTCCTTGAGCTGTCACCTCATTGTGGTGGAGCGGTTTGTGTGACCCAATGATCCTAGGAGCTAAGTTGTCTGGGGCTTCATGCCCCTGGTAGGGTCACCCATGGCAAACAGGTCCTAGGTGAGGGACCAGACAAAGCACAGCTCCAAAAACCTCTATGAAGATGAAAAATTCAGGAAGACGTTTTCCCTTGCCCGACGCGGGTCACCGGGGCCCCCCTCTGGAGCCAGGCCTGGTAGTGGGGCTCGAAAGAGAGTGCCTGGTGCCTGGGCCTGCACCCATGGGGCCCGGCCGGGCACAGCCCGAAAGGGTAACGTGGGTCCCCCTTACCATGGTCTCACCACCTGTGGGAGGGGCCGTAGGGATCGGGTGCAGTGTGAGCTGGGCGGTGGCTGAAGGCAGGGACCTTGGCGGTCCGATCCCCGGCTACAGAAGCTGGCTCGAGGGACGTGGAACGTCACCTCCCTGGCAGGGAAGGAGTCCGAGCCGGTGTGCGAGGTCGAGAAGTTCCGACCAGATATAGTCGGGCTCGCCTCCACACACGGCTTGGGCTCTGGTATCAGTCTTCTCGAGAGGGGTTGAACTCTCTTCCACTCAGGACTTGCCCACGGTGAGAGGTGCCAAGGTTATACTTATTTCCCCCCGGCTCGGCGCCTGTACATTGGGGTTCACCCCCGTGGACAGGAAGGTAGCCTATGCACCAAATAGCAGTTCAGAGTACCCACCCTTTTTGGAGTCCTGGAGGGGGTGCTGGAGATCACTCCCGCTGGGGAATCCATCATTCTGCTAGAGGACTTCAATGCTCACGTTGGGCAATGACAGTGAGACCTGGAAGGGCGTGATTGGGAGGAACGGCCCTCCAATCAGAACCTGAGCGGTATTCTGTTATTGGACTTCTGTGCTCATCACAGACTGTCCATAACAATCACCATGTTCAAGCATAAGGCTGTCCACATGTGCACTTGGCACCAGGACACCCTAGGTCGCAGTTCGATGATCAACTTTGTGGTTGTGTCATCGGACTTGCGGCCGCATGTCTTGGACACTCGGGTGAAAAGAGGGGCGGAGCTGTCAACTGATCACCACCTGATGGTGAGTTGGCTCCAATGGTGGGGGAAGATGCCAGTCCGACTTGGCAAGCCCATACGTATTGTGAGTGTCTGCTGGGAACGTCTGGCAGAATCCCCCTGTCAGAAGGAGTTTCAACTCCCAACTCCGACAGAACTTTGCTCACATTCCAGGGGAGGCGGGTGACATCGAGTCCGAGTGGACGATGTTCCGTGCCTTTATGGCCGACCGGACCTGTGGCCGTAAGGTGGTCAGTGCCTGTCGTGGCGGCAATTCCTGAACCTGTTGGTGGATACCAACGTTGAGGGATGCCGTCAAACTGAAGGAGTCCTATCGGGCTTTTTTGGCCGGTGGGACTCCTGAGGCAGGTGATGGGTACGGGCTGGCCAAGCGGAATGGAGCTTTGGTGGTCGCTGAAGCAGAAACTCGGGCATGGGAGGAGTTCGGTGAGGCCATGGAAAAAGACTTCCGGACGGATTCTAGGAAATTCTGGTCTGGACATGCCTTCCCATGAGGAAGCAGAGTCTGGGGTCTCTGGGGCGGGGTTGAGGTCACCGAGGTAGTTAAAAAGCTCCTCAGTGGCAAGGCCCCCGGGGGTGGATGAGATTCGCCCGGAGTTCCTAAAGGCTCTGGATGTTGTGGGGCTGTCCTGGTTGACACGCCTCTGCAAAATCGCGTGGACATCGGGGACAGTGCCTCTGGATTGGCAGTCTGGGGTGGTGGTCCCCCTTTTTAAGAAGGGGGACCGGCGGGTGGGTTCCAACTATCTTGGGAATCACACTCCTCAGCCTCCCCGGTAAGGTCTACTCAGGGGTGCTGGAGAGGAGGGTCCGTCGGGAAGTTGAATCTCAGATTCAGGAGGAGCAGTGTGCTTTTCATCCTGGCCGTGGAAAAGTGTAGCAGAGCTACACCCTCGGCAGGGTCCTCAAGGGAGTTCGCCCAACCAGTCTACATGTGTTTTGTTGACTTGGGGGAGGCGTTCGACCATGTCCCTCTGGAGTTCTGTGGGGGGTGCTTCGGGAGTATGGGGTGCCGAACCCACTGATACGGGCTGTTCGGTCCCTTTACGACCGGTGTCAGAGTTTGGTCCTCATTGCCAGCAAACAAGTCGGACTCGTTTCCGGTGAGGGTTGGACTCCGGTAAGTCTGCCCTTTGTCACCGATTCTGTTCATAACTTTTATGGACAGAATTTCTAGGCGCAGCTGAGGCGTAGAGGGGGTGGTGGCCTCATTATTGCATCTCTGCTTTTTGCAGATGATGTGGTTCTGTTGGCTTCATCAAGCCGTGATCTCCAACTCTCACTGGAGCAGTTTGCAGCAGAGTGTGAAGCGGCTGGGATGAGAATCAGCACCTCCAAATCTGAGACCATGGTCCTCAGTGGGTAAAGGGTGGCGTGCCCTCTCCAGGTCGGGGATGAGATCCTGCCCCAAGTGTAGGAGCCTGCAATGATGCGGACTCTGTATCGGTAAGGCTTTACCGGTCGATCTACGTTCCTACCCTCCCCTATGGTCACGAGCTGACCGAAATGAGTTTCCTCCGCAGGGTGTCCGGGCTCTCCCTTAGAGTTAGGGTAAGAAGGTCAGAGTAGAGCCGCTACTCCTCCACATTGAGAGGAGTCAAATGAGATGGCTGGGGCATCTGATTCGGATGCCTCCCAGACGCCTCCCTGGTGAGGTGTTCCGGGCACGTCCCACCGGCAGGAGACCCAGGGGACGACCCAGGACACGCTGGAGAGACTACATCTCTCGGCTGGCCTGTGAACGCCTCGGGATCCCCCCGGAAGAGCTGGATGAAGTCGCTGGGGAGAGGGAATTGTGGGCGTCCCTGCTAAAGCTACTGCCCCCGTGACCCGACCTCGGATAAGCAGTAGAAAATGTATGGATGGACAATAACAACAAAAATAATAATGTACGTAATTTTTTTACAAAGGTTTGAACTTTGAGCGTGAGAGAGAAATGCGAGAAAATGTTAATGGTGAGGTTTACAGCCTTAAAACACATACAATAATTGTCAAAATAAAGTTTCCTACTTCCCGGATTAAACCTATCGTGGGTTATTTTTGGAAGGTAACCCCCGCGATAAATGAGGGAACACTGTAATTTACATTCATGTTTTCACAAAGTATAACAAGCGCTGGGCTACAATTTCACATGACGTTAAATGAAATGGCAGCAGCAACCTCAAAACTCAGCCATTCCAGAAAGTGTTGGTAAACAGATTAGATATCAAATGAAAATAAGTTTAAAATGCTCACCTGAACAATAGTGGGGTTATCCCCTGAGCCAATGAGATAGCGTGGGTTGCTCGAGACTATGTCAGTGAAGGCCACCTCATCTCCCTTTTCTACAGCTTTTCTCAGCTCGGCAGTCAAGTCCCGGGTGTGTGGGCTCTTAAAACTGTTGGCCCTCTCCCTGTTAATGGTATCCACCTCCATGATGTCTGTTGTGTGGAGAAAGACAAGCATGAGGGGCCAGCGCTCCTCTCAAAAACAGAAAACTAGCTGCTGGATTAAACTATGTCCAGGTTCATGGACTAAATAGTACCTTTATAACAATTCATATTAACGTGAACAGATTGCTCAACAAAGCAGCAACAGAAAAGTTATTTGGAATTTAAATATATTCAACAAACAAGACAATGTTATGAAAAAGGGCCCTGAAACTTCTGATTTAATTGAGACACTTGATACAAAGCATTCAGCTCAATACTATTTCACATACGCTACCTTTACTGACGATTTGGCCTGGTTTAACAGGAGATACGGGTGCCAAAGATTTATTGGGAGAGGGGAAATAGTCACACATCCCCTTGGCAAAGTTCTCAGCATCCTCGCGGTTGGAAAAGGCTTTGAAGCGTGCTTCCTTCATCCCCTTCACAGCTTGAAGGGCATCTTTCTGATCTGTATACACATGTGCTCTCTCTATGGACAAATAATAATCAGCATATTTGTTGCTGTTGCTTGTTTGTGAAAAATGTCTGCCAAAGATGGTACAGTTATAAACTATGATACTAATATGGTACTAGCAGCAATTGTCTCCTAAAAACAAAACTTTTTCTTACCATTTCGAGACAAAATGTCCTCCCATGACGGACATACGCCATAATAAAAGGCTGGAGATAATTGTGCTGCTTTTGAAGGAGTTTTCAATTTGGATTGAGAGTTAGAGATCTCCTCTTCCTCTGGCGGGTTAAGCCCCACACCATAGCCAAGGTCCAGCTCATCATTTGGGCCGCTGCTTGCTGAAACACTTGAGATGGCACACGGTAAAGGTTTGTCATGGTCAGCTACTGAAGTCACGGCATCTGCATCCCTTGCAGAGGAACCGTTGTCGGTTTCAGTGGTACTACTCTCTGGCCCAGCAAGCATTTGTGCCAACTTCTTTTCAAAGATTGATCGTGTGGTGGCTGTGATGGCGACGCACTTCAGGTCTGCCCGGGCAAATTCCTCACGCAGTTCATCAGCAGTTAGGCCCTTCAGCCTGGTCAAAACTGCCTCCATTCTTCAGCTCCCTGGAAAACAACAGAATACACCTTAACTAAAGACAAGCAGCTATGAATAATTGCAACAATTTGGTCTTGATTTATAAATTCAAAGAACATACTGTCACAGATGACTGTTTGTACTTTCCACAAAATTATCACTGAATAGCACTGTGGAAAAAACTGTTTAAAACAGGAACATGTATAAAGCTTGCTTAACACATGCAGGGCTATGAAATGAGAAAAAAGAATTGTGGCCGTAAAGCTTTAAAAAAAAAAAAAAAAAAAAAAAAAAGGTGAACCGATAGCCAAGTCAACCACCATTAATAGAATAGTGTTTAAAGTACTATAACATGTTTTTTTCAATCATCATTGAAAGCTTGAAATTCAGTGGAGAATCGTGACCTCCTGGCATGCCATCCAAGGGTCAAATCCTTGTCAGTCCTATTGCTTTGCAGGGACTACAACATTTAAAGTATGTACAATTCATACTTGCAATGAATGCATCTTGACATCAATTCCACAGAAGATCATTGTTCTTTGAAATATATTTTTCTGCTTTTGACAATAGCAACTGAGAATTTTGGCAAGGATAACTAAATCACAAAACATATCAGTTAGTCCTAGAGCAATTGGCAATTTATAATGTTTATTTCAAATTTACATTTTTTTTATTGCAGGTGCAATAACCTGCATCCCTTCTTCTTCTACAGTCATATAGTTCAGGCTTGCCACCTAGCTGTGCGCTGCCGAATCTGTCACAAAGTGCTTATCCGCGTTTCCTTCATTTATATCACTCCCTGGTAGAGACGTTAAACCCTGTTGTTATATTCAAACTAGCATTAATTTTTTTTTAAAAGTAGCACATAGACGTAGAGCTTGCCTGTGCTAGCAACTTTGCTATCATATCAATGAGGTTGGACAACCGGGTAGTGAGCATGCCTAGCATGGTACAAGCGGCTCTGATAACATCCTGCCCAAAAAGGAGAAACGTATGCAATTTGGACAATAACCATCAAGATGTGCATTACATACATATTATATACATATTTGTTTAAACATACGGCTGCGTTGGTGGATTCATTGCATGCTGTCACACCCAACTGTCATTTGTGGTGGCTTCTCGGGCTGCAACGTACAAATTCGAACCTCTCCGGAGTGATGATGGCGATAAAAAAAACAACTAAAAGTGCATCTAATAAAATCTTGTAACAAATGAGTACTCATACTCACAGAGCAACATGTTTTGTATTTTACGATGAGCTTAGGGAGGTCCTCAATAGTTTGACACAAATCAAAGTGTAACAAAGATGAGGACTGTCTGATAGTCGTCTCATTGTTTACAACGTAGTCTACGCATGCGCAGTTTCAAGGGAGTGCGAATGTTCCCTGTGGGATTTTTTTTTCTTTTTCTGCAAGGATCTATTACAGGAATATATACATTAACATTAATACATAGCGCATATACATTTACACAACGTTCCTAAAATTATTTGTGGTATTTAGGGTTCATAACAGCTATTCTATTTTTGGATTGAGTGTGGTGTGTCTATTTTCCTTTTCTAATTTCAATGATAATTTCGTACTTGTCTTTAAACTAAATGTAACTATGCAATATAAATTGTCACATTTATTTGTACGTACCAAAAAGTACACTGTACGTCGCCCAACTTTTACTGGGCAACAGGATTTAACAAGCAGTTAAGAACGTCGAAGTTCCAAAGATAAACACAAGACAGAGTAACCACGGTCAGAAAAACATTCCAGTAATAGACATAATGTAAATAGTTGCCCATTGAAGTTGCCAGCTACAAAAAGACTGAAAACTCAAAACGTTTTCTGAGGCGGCCGTGCTAACGTTAGCCTTTTTGCAACGTATAATTATACCTACTGCCCGCTTCTGTCAGCGTGTACTTTATAGTGCAGTTTCTGTTCTACGTAAAAAATAAAAACCTCATGAAAAGATTGAGTGATAGTGATAAAACATCTCAACTAGTTAGTGCATTACCACCACCTCTTCTCCTCGACTGCCAGATGCTTTCAAAATAACGACAAGGACCTGGTGGTGTCGTCCAACATGGTGCCTGAACAAAAATGACGTTGCCTAAATGGGAGTTGAAACAATCGTATTTCGATTGAGCGAGCAATAACCTTTCTGGCAATGGAATTGTGCGACTTTAAGATAGCATGTCAAACAGACACCATTTTATCAGTCAATTTTAATCATAGGAAGAAATTTAAAAAAAACAAAAAAACATGACAACGAAAAGTTTGAAAGATTTACAACACAGAAGTATGTGTTGTGTTGACGAATTTTAAGCCACTCCCTTTAGATACACAAGAGGACAGTGGAACAGAAAACGTTTTAGATGAAATTACTTACCAAACAGCCACAGGAACCAAAAACCTCCCTCATTGTCAGATGACACCACTCTCCTGCAGAATTCGAACACTGCTGTGTCAGGAATAATATACCATGTGTCTGGAAATATTGCTTCTCATAACTTGGATTTCCCCCCCTATCTTTACACTATTAAACATTTACGATTAATTTACAATCATACAAAAAGAAAAAAATATATATTAAACTCTGGAAACAATTACCTTATCCCTGTAGTCATCCAACTCGTATGATACTGTGGTCACCTTTCATCATGTACAGAAATAAAAGACACCTGCTTCTAGTGGTAACCATTTTGTAACATGCTACTTTCTGTTTCAGTTACATTTTGATCAATAGACTTGCTATGTCAGTTAAATGTGGCCCACACACTTGCACGGATTTTCACACAAAATATATTTCATCTTGCAAAGACCTGCAAAACAAGTTAATTCAACCAGATTCCATTACAGTATTGTAAAGATTGCATAAGGCTTTTTCCACATACAAACTATGGCAGTCCATGCTTGACAAGACAGATACATACATAACTGAAACTCATGTTAATGCAGACTTTAAGAACTTCTGGACAAACGCACACTTCTGGACAAACGCACACAACAATAATGACTTACTGCTTTTTAACAAAGGCAACTAAAAATATGAGCGAGCATGACCTTATGACAAGGTGAAATGATGTTCCACCACCAGCTGCTTACCTGTCAAGGAGTAACCCTGTTAAATCCTGAATGAATGACATTAGCTGAGTACAGGCACAAAGAATAGGAAGAACAGTTCGTAGCCATTATGGCTTAATCATCAACACATCTCTAAAAATATTGTCAGTCAATAATGAAAGCCACTGATTGCAAATTATAAGAAGTATAATTAAAACCTGAACAGCAGATGTTAAGCATGTGCCTGGACAAAAGCTGTATCTATTATTACAAATCAGAGTATCAGGGTTTGTCTTGGTGTGGTTGTTAATGTGTATAATTGTTTAACTCTTAATAAATACCTATCACATGGGGATAACAACGTTGAACAAAATGTCAAATAAAGAGCAACGAATAAAGCTATGGTATAATAAATATTACTCTGCAAAAGCACTCCTGTGATAATCGGAGAACAATATTAAATGTTGAGAGCCATTGTTTAAAAAGAAAAATGGAATGGCTAACAATGGATTTTGTGGATAAAACTCCACTGTCATCATAACCTGACAAAAGTTTGCTTTTATGTTTGCTGCTGTGCCGCTTCATTATTTTTTTCTACCACGGTGTCGTTCAGCAGCCTTGATGCATTAGAGATGTTGTTTTGAAGTCCCAGTTGAGCCAGTCCGTCTTCTGTGTTTGGCCATGAGCTCATGGACTCATGCACTGTTACTGTGTGCTCCTCCATCTGCTTTTGGAGGCTGTCCATCTCCTCCCTGGGGGAAAAAAAAAGAAAAAAAAAAAGAGGTAAAAACATCACAGCGTTTGCAGACTCGCATTGTAAATGGTGTTCTACATTAGAGATAATTAAAAAACAAAAAAAAAGTAATACAGAAATGGTTCTCAAATGGTTGTCTGTGAAATAATTTGCAATAAATGGGTTGTGTGTCATTTTTAAAAAAGTGCATATCTACACATGGCACAATAAAACCAATTATTCCTCCCACACCTTACTTTTGGGGCCAATTAAAACCTCAGATATGATTCTGACTTATCACATAACTCTGATACGCCTGCATGCATCTCATGAAGAGTTGTACAAGTAAGGCAAGGTGACCTCGGCAAAATATTTGCGGTTGCCAGGGCTAAAACAAGGGCATGCCAAACCCACCTGGATCCTCCACATTCTGGTCACCACCTATTCCAGCTCCTTCCCTCTTGCCATTTACTTCTTAAACAGTGGACTTACAATTTCATTGCAACATGCTGCCAATTTTTCACATCTCTGTTGGAGTACTTCTGTTATTCGTACACATTGTTCGCTCAAGTCCATGAACAGGATCCTCCCGTAGGTCCCTGTGCTGTTGAGGTGCTCCAAGATGAAATGCAGTCCTATGTTGACCGTCATCCACCCCCCTGATTGCTCTGTAGGCAAATTGTAGGGGGTCCAGCAGTGGTCCTCTAATGCTCTTGAGGTGGTTCAGCACGAGCCATTCAAAGGACTTCATGATCACAGATGTCAGGGGGACGGGACAGGCCTGTCCTGTAGTCATTCAGACCCAGGATTGCAGGTTTCGTGGGAATTGGGATGATCGAGTTGCATTTGAAGCAGGATGGGACTTCACACAGTTCCAAAGATTTGTTAAAAATCTGTGTGAAAAGTGGAGCGAGCTGGTCCATGCAGACTTTAAGGCAGAAGCGAGACAAAGTCTGGGCCCGCTGCTTTGTTGGTTTTTTGTTGTTTGAAGATTCGTTTCAGGTCCTGTTCGTGAATAATCAATGCAGAAGGTGGAGTCAGAGGTGTGATGGATGGTATTGGTGGTGTGGGGTGCGAAAGTGTCCTTTTCAAATATGCAGTAAAAGGTATACAGATCATCACCCAGTCCTTTATTGTTCGCACTTGGGGGGGATGATCGCTTGTAGTTGGTTAGCGATTGTAATCAGTCAGTCGCAGCAAACTGGTTTTCCAGCTTTTCTTCATAATTACTCTTACTGATGTTACTTTCCATCGTCAGCTGGTTTCTGGCCTGCTTGTAAAGTGTTCTGTCCCCACGCCAATAGGTATCCTCTTGAGCCTGGTGCACTTGCCGAAGTTTGATAATAACAATAATAATAATATCACTTGATCCAGCCTTTTCTCACATTCCATACTATACAATTAGTATGTATGAATATTGCTGATATCGGTATTGGCCAAAACTCAAGTGTGCATTATCGGGATCGGATGGGAAGTGAAAAAGTTGAAAGTGAAAATGATTAGTGACTTATGCTGCATTGACAACGGACATGAGGCGCATGTTAAGTCCGTGGCTTGCCATTGTATTTAGCCGTGTAGGCTGCAGCTCGTAGGTAGCTTGGACGCCGCAAAATAGCACGCAAAAAGCATTCCTCTTAATACCCGAACAACGAAAGGCAGCGAAGTTGGGACACTCCAATTTGGGCTAGCCACCAGCATGATAATGGAAAGCCCATGCGGTTCCCGCAATTCATTGGAATATGCAAATTAAGAGTTATTGCAGTAATACAGATGTTCATCTCTGTCGTGCACATGGTATTTATGTTTAATTGGCCTAAGGATGAGGGGTCCTTGTAAAAAATGTCTCCCCTGTAAGGGATCCCTGGACCCAAAGAGTTTGATAATCCCTGTATAACAGAGCATCTTACTTGAGCTGCCGCAAACAGTTGTGCAAGTTGTTGAGGGGCTCCTTGTTGACCGAAGTTGATGGTTTTAGCAACTCATCAAGCAGTGAGGCAGGTACCGGGCAGTCAGGGATCTTTACCGGTGTCACTGGGTTGGACGGGGTCCCCTCACTCTTCAACTCCATCCGTTGCTGTTCGAAACAAACCATAATTGCAGGGTTATAGTTAGCTTCCTCAAAGAAATTAATAAGTGCACCCTGATGGCTAACAACCACTTTCCAATGTGAAATGTCTAAAAACCGAAACAATATTTTCCATTGTACATTATTGTGTTACAGTCGAACAAAAATATTACCTGCATTATGACTCATTTTTGTATCAGCATAGAACCAATCACTTAAAATTGTATGTAGTGTAATATGATAAACTAATATTCATACTTCGACTGATTGAATCTTACGTTCCAATAATGACATTGAACACAATGAAACGTAATGACACCCAAGTCAAGCAAAAGGCTGCATCACCTTCCTTAGACGGTTCTGTTTGAGGTCCTGCTTGAGTTGCTGGTTTTGTAGCAGGACTGTCTTCATGCTGTTCTTCAGCTCACCCACTTTAGCTTGTAGCATAAACTTGTCCTTCCTTGTAGAACTCAGCTCCTCCTGGACTGTCTCCAACTCTACCTTTATATTCTGTGACAGACAGACTTAAAATAAATCCACCCATTTGAAAAAGAGCAGGTGCAATTTGTTTTTTTTTGGCGTTACTTAGTTGACATTTATCATTTAAATAAATACTTGCCTGCAAAGCTGTCTGCAGGGTGTCCAGCTCCCTGTGCTGGCACTCCTCCATCATCTCCAACTGCTGCTTCTGAGTCTCAATCTCCCTCTGCCTTTTTTCCACCTCCCACTTTAGGTCCTCAACCTGTGAGTTGCCAGCATTAGAATTTGGATGAGACAATGTGTTGGTTTGAACACATTTCAACCAATATTTAACTTTTGAATTTCATTAGTAGCTGTAAAAATCTATGAAAAATATTTAGACAGCAACCCTTTTTTCATTCGAACTACAGTAAACCTTGAAAAACTAATTTCCGTCATTAAGTCCATTAATAAGTCTCTCCTGCAACGGTATCTAAATAAAAACAACACCTCCTTACTTCTTGGTTAGTGAGGGGCTTCTTTGACAGCTCTTCATCCAGTTGTTTCTGGAGGATCTGGAGGTGGGAATGGGCTTCAGCCAGCTCCTCTTGGAAACTAGAGATCTCCTTAGCATGGTTCTCATCCTGATATCTGTGGATATCGTCAATGAGAAATAGTGTTGCAAAAGGTTTCTAAAAACCTTCTGGAAAATTTCCATGACAAATGTATCCGTTTCCAATATAAATTAAGCAAAGTCACTTATTTAGTTGGTCGAGTTTGACAGTCCAAACCGTAATGTACACCGTACAAAATAATAATTAACATTGTTTTGTACTTAAAAACTATTGTTGCATGTTGTTTTTAAACATTTAAGTTTTCTTTCGAAAAACTTGAAATTATACAAATGTCTATTTTTTACCATTAATATCTACATACAGTGCTCAATATGACAAGTACATCATATTTGGAAAAGTAAGTTTTTTATATATTTTGCAATGAAAACAAGAAATTGATTCATTCAATCAACTTGCGAATTATATTTTTTGAAATCTAAACTTTCACTTGCTACACTTTTAATGGCGTGTACTCATTTTTGCAACATTAAATTGTCGGAAAATGTTGCATGCCAATATTGACAAATCTCATTATCAAAACAAAACAATGACGTAATGGGGGTATTTGGTAGTATCATGAACAAATGTGGGCGGCACGGTGGCCGACTGGTTAGAGCGTCAGCCTCACAGTTCTGAGGAGCGGGGTTCAATCCCCGCTCCTCTGTATTTAGTGTATGTAATTTCCATAGACATCTGTATTCTGTAACAAACTATTGTACATACTGTAGTTTGTGGGCTTCATGTTGCAGCGCTTTGACTAAGTCTTCTTTGGCCTGCAGGTCTTTCTTGATCTCTGACAGCTCCAACATGGCAGCCTTGTAGTGCCTCCGATTGTGGGCTGCTTCAGCCTTTGCTGTTGCCACCTAGACAGACACATTGAGTAATTAATAACCAAAAATTCACCAAAGTGCAAAGAGAACTTCTAATTACAAAAGATCCAAATCTTCGATCCTGTGAGCACTGAGAATTTGTACCTGTTCTTTAAGATCTTTGACTTTGGTTTTCTCTTTTTCCAAGGCAAGCTGTAGAGTTTGAACCACCTGCTTCATTTGTTGGTCCTCCTCCTCTTTGCGCTTCAAAACAGCTTGAACCTGAATATGTGGGTGTATGAAAGAACCATTTAACTATTAGGAAGATGATCCTTTATGCTTGTTTAATCGCAAGAAACTATCTCAATGCAAATTTTATCCACAATGCACATAAAACACACCAATCTAATAACACCAGTTGCAATCTATTTTTCACCTGCAAGTTGAGCTGTACAAGATCAGCCTCTCGCTTTGCTAAAGCAGATTCCAAGATATTGGCATGGTCCCGCAGTGTACTGTGGGACTGTGTCAGTCCAGCCAATTTTCCTTTTTCATGTTCTAGCTCAAGTGCTAGCTTCTTGTTGGCGTCTTCTAGTTTTCGGATCCGCTTCTTGAAGCACCGTGACTCTTGAAGCTTTGAAAAAAAATGACAAAAGGCCATTAAAGAAGCCAAATATGGAAAAACCTAAAAAAGTATTAAGTGAATTTTCTAAAATTTAACACAGTCCACATATTTGATAGCACACCTCGTCTTCTAACTCCAAGACCTTCTCCTGGTACTCTTCTAACTCTGTGGATGTGAGGTTAATGACTTCCTCAAGTTCCTTCTCCAACATTGCCTTGCTTTTGGTTACAACCTGAAGCCCAGTCTGAAGAGATTCAATCTTCTCCTGAGTAACAGATAAACAGAGGGTTATTAAGGGTTTTATAATACCTGTATTAAACAATAACAGCAATTATTGAATGCTTTACCGAAGTATACCTGTATTCAACAATAATAGCAATTATTGATATTCTTTACTAAAGTAACTTACATTCATTGATTCCATACAATAAGAGATTAATATGTCATTGCAACAGCATTTTTCGTGTGTAAAACTAGTCATTTCAATGTATTTGGATTTTAACCACCTTTTTATTTCATTTTATTCATTTTATGCACGTGTTACAACAGTGTGGCTTCGTAGTAAAAGAGTGGGAGTACTAGACTGGCCTGCCTGCAGTCTAGAGCTGTCTCCCATTGAAAATGTGTGGCGCATTATGAAGCGTAAACTATGACAACGGAGACCCCGGAATGTTGAACAGCTGAAGCTGTATATCAAGCAACAACGGGAAAGAATTCCACCTACAAAGCTTCAACAATTAGTGTCCTTTGTTCCCAAACATTTATTGAATGTTGTTAAAAGAAAAAGTAACACAGTGGTAAACATTACCCTGTCCCAGCTTTTTTGGAACATGTTGCAGCCATAAAATTCTCAGTTAATGATTATTTGCTAAAAACAAAGTTTATCAGTTTGAGCATTTAATATATTGTCTTTGTAGTGTATTCAAATAAATATAGGTTGAACATGATTTGCAAATCATTGTATTGTTTTTATTTATGTTTAACACAACATCCCAACTTCATTGGAATTGGGGTTGTAACTCAGTACACATCAAAACGTGTATGTGTTCACTGTGATGGGTTAAATGCAGAGAACAAATTTCATGTGCATGCATGCATGTTCACGACAATCAAAAGTGATTCTTCTTCTTTTTCTTCTTCTACATAAGTAGAATTTCACTCATCTGTATTTTGTTATTTATATTTCTGGTACATTTTAAACCTAAGTACATTTTGTAAGTAAAATGTTTACTTTTACTCTGATACATTTTTCTTAACCATCTTCATTACTATGACGAAGATGGGAAAAAAATAAAAATAATCCCAAGAAAATGTTCTGCGACATAATACCTGAACCACGGAACAAAGTGAAGGAATAGTCCTGCCTGTAATGATGTGTTATGGATACTGGTAGGGGTAGGTCATTAAAATGAAACGCAGGTAATCAGTTTGTAGTAGTGCAAGTCTGTCTCTTTTGCTGCTTTTGGCTAGAGACAAGCAGACCCCAGTGTCCCGTGACGGCTAACATAGCTTGTTAGGCAATATCTTTAACTACGCCAATGAAGTAAAACAAAATAAGTAAAAATAAAATTTCAATAGATAAAAACACACTGAAAATTCTAACCACTCACTTTTCAGAAGACTTTTATTTCCAATACTTAAGGTCATGCGAAAATTACTCAAATGTCAGATACTATCAGGCTTAATATTACACAAGATGACTTTTACCAAAGTTATTTCTGTTAAGACACTTGTTCTTGTAATAAAGTACCGCTTTCAGGTACTTTCTTCAAGAATGTCTGGCAGTGACAGATACCTTTGACTAATTTACTGCCTGTTATATTGGTGATGCTTCTACTAGCGCTTGAAAGCTAGAGAAAATCAGTGAGAGGGAGCATAAATTGCTCCAACTGAGACCAGAGTAGAGAGTGCAAGAAAACACAGGTCATGGAACAGATAATATTCAGTTGAGTAATCATTTACAATATTTGGACAATATTGCCATGGGTTGATAAACCAACAGTCTGCCCAATACAAACTGCGAATCCTAAACACTTAGTTTTATAACCTGTTGGCGATGGTAATAGGCATGTAGTGTTGTCGATCACTAATAGCAGCAATACTAACCCAATAGGCAGAGAATTATTCAACCAGTAGTTGAATAGGAGGAGGAAGGATAATTTGGTATCAATTGTACAAGCCTTATGGATGTCTTTCCTCACATTTACTTATTGTAAAGCAGTAAAGTCAATATAAAATATTTCAAGGTGTGTAAAGATCTGGTAGATTTATACCTGCAGGATGTGGGTGTTTCCACCAACCGACACCTGAGCTTTGAGCTTGACCAGCTCAGCCTCAGTTGTCTCCTTGTCAGTCAGGGCCTCTTGCAGCCTCCTACTCAGGATGCTCACAGCATTCTCGTACGCCTTGTGTTTGGCCTTCATCTCCTTCTGGGCGCTGGTCAAATCTGTCCCCAGCCGCTTCATACGCACTTTTTGCTCCGAGATGGCTCTGTTTCAAGCAAAGAATAAAATTCATTAATCAAGGGGAAAGCTGCAGTTTCCATAATTGACAGTATTGCAATGCCCTCAAATGTGGTCAAGGATGACACAGTCGCTGATGAACTTTAGTGGCTTTATTACCATGAGCGGTGACAGAATCCACATTCATACAAGCAACTTGACAACATGCTCAGTGTCTGTATGTAAAGGTCTTTGTGATGTCACAGCTACAATTCTTGTGCAGGCCAACAATACTTTACAAATACAATTTTCTTTTTTTATATAATAAAATATGAAGAGAGATACTTATCAGGGTCCAAACCAATTAAGCAGGATTTATTTAAGTACCACTTTGCTTCATGAAGAACATGACTCACTTTTTGGCTTCTGTTTCCATTTTCTCTACTTGTTTCCTAAGACTTTCATTTTCTTCTGTCACAGCCACAAGTTGACTCTGATCAAACTGCAAGGACTGTGAAGGAAAATAACAAGGCTATTAAAAAATCAGCACTAAAATTGCTGAATTTAACACAGGAGAAATTGCACTGTTTCTAATTACCTGGAGCTGTGTTTCAAGCTGGTCTCGTTCTCTCTGAATGTCCTGCAGATGACTTTCCATGTTATTAATCTGTTCTTGGACTCTGAGCACTTCTTTCTGTAGTCGGGACTGCTCTAATTCAGCCTTTTGCTTCTCCCCCTGAACATCCAGAAGCTCTTGTTTTAGGTCCTTCACTTCTGCCAGAAGACGCTTTTTAGTAGACTTGAGCTCACTGATCAACTGGTCTTTGGAATTTGCATCCCGACGGTAGGCTTCCACCATCACCTGTGAAGACGTAACATTGTTTGAGTTTGTCAGCCATACTTCCACTGGATACATCTGAATAGTTACATGAGCGTTGCCAAAAGTCATCTATCAGAGAAAAGAGCTTGGATAGACTGAAGCCTTAGAATTTCTGTCAACAAGCCACTCCTTCTTTATCACAGCTTTCATGACAAACTGAGCACCATCTATTATTTCTCAATTCAGTGAGGCAGATGTGACAGTCATCCAGCTCCACAATACATCCTCCCACGAAAACATCAGCATTAGCAACATGAGAGAGTCTGACAATAATATTTTTAAAAGGAAATTCTCAATTGCTTTCTGCAACAGTTTTTATCAACTTTACTGTCACCCTCTATACTTTCAGGGAAATTAAGTGCCTGGTCCAATTTGGCCCACTATTTACAATTTTCTGAGCCGGGTCTTGCAATAGAAACTATAGAGGAAGTTACTCTCTATGGGCCATACTCTCCAGTGTGTGCATTCTCCCGTGCACTAAAATGTTGGCGTTGCCTGTGAATCCTGGTGCTACACACTCTCCCGTGGATGTAAACACTTTTCCTATTCTGCACTCCAGAGGCTATAAGTGCTGTGCCCCATAAAGATAAAAATCAAATTGGAAGTTTAGATTTAGTTAACTGCTCGTCGATGTCTTACTCGTGCTGACAGTATGGTAAACACCTGGCCCATAATGCTCACCAATGCTTACCCCGTCCAAAGGCCTAATGTGTCCCGACCAATTTACGCCAACGGCCGAACGTTGCCATATTATATATTAATTGGTGAAAAATATCAGTTCCAGTTTAAATATTTTTCACTGCTGTGATATTTTTAGTTTTAAATCAATGTTGTTGTCAATGTTATCTTCAAGCGTGCTGCTGGCAGATTGGAGTTGTTTTTTTTTTAAAGCGCAGGGCTCAACATTACTACAGTCATCGTAATGGCGCAATGATGAGTTAAATATTGAATCGTTTGTTTTTATTTGAGTCTATGGTGGTCGTCAAATTCGTTTCTAGTGGCTCGCCCGCATTCTGTGGTGCAAGGAAACTTGCAGGGTACCGCTGAACTGTAGAACCGAAGGCACACCCCCTTTTCTATTGATGGACCTCCAAACGTGTTCAGTCTAGAAGTGCAACAATTAATCGATTAATCAACAACTATTTTGATGAGCACGTAATTGTTTCAAGACCTTGTTCAGCTTCAAATTGTCCAAATTATTGGAATTTCAGGCGCTGAAGTGTAAATATTCTCAGATTTCTATCGTCTTCCATGAAAGTAGACTGATTATCTTTGTGTTGAGTCAAAAGTAGACATTTGAAAACATCCATCCATCCATTTTGCGTACCGTTTTATCCTCACAATGGACACGGGCGTGCTGGAGCCTACCCCAGCCATCTTTGGGCAAGAGACGGGGTACACCTTGAACTGTTCGCCAGCCAATCGCTGGGCACATACAAACAAACAACCATTCGCGCGCACATTCACACCTAAGGGCAATTTAGAGTCCTCAAATCAACCTGCCATGCATGTTTTAGGGATGTGGGAGGAAACCGGAGTGCCTGGAGAAAACCCACGCAGGCACGGGGAGAACATGCAAACTCCACATAGGCAGGGCCGGGATTTGAACCCCAGTCCTCAGAACTATGAGGCAGATGTGCTAACCAGTCAGCTACCATACCGCCAATTTTCTAACGTTACAAAACAAACCAGGAACTGAATCATAATCAATTTGTGTGTTTTCTGTCCTGTAAATTTTAAATAATGTCCTGTTTTTGAATAAAGGGAGGGAAATTGTTTTTTAATCCAGATTCATCGATTAATTGAAAAGAATAATCAACAAATTCAGTGATTATTAAAATAATTGTTAGTTGCAGCCTTAATTGAGTCCATCCATCCACCCATCCATTTTCTGAGCCGCTTCTCCTCACTCGGGTCACGGGCGTGCTGGAGCCTATCCCAGCTATCATCGGGCAGGAGGCGGGGTACACCCTGAACTAGTTGCCAGCCAAACGCAGGGCACATATTAACAAACAACCATCCGCACTCACATTCACACCTACGGGCAATTTAGAGTCATAACACAGTATTTTGACTAAATTATTTTTATTTCATACTGAAATAAAAAAAACATCCTCTCCTTCAAAGTGTAATGTGTTAGATGGTGCGTACGTCTCAGTGGCGATGACACATTCACTACAGAAGGTATTTTCATATTTAGAGAAATGGGTTTCTTTAAATTTAAATGAACTTCAAAGTTTAATTAAAGTTTATTTTACTTTAAACTGTATTTTCCAAATGGATTTCTACGACATTCAGAAGTCTCAGGAAAATGCCATGCTCCATGATTTACAGCCAGCCTAAGACTTCAATGAGTCACGCCTTTTAGGTAGTTGCGCACAAATTTCCAGGTTATGCACGGTGGGTGTGTCAGAGGTTTGGACGAGAGAATGCATGTTAGTGAAAGGTGCGCAAGCCAGGCCCGTAAAAAAAAAAAAAATTTAAATAAATAAGACTTCTGCATGAATGGGAGAATATGGCCCTATGATTTTATTACATAATGAGTTTTGAGAGTTGCCAAGAATTTCTTCCAACATATATTTTTTCCACAGTTGATAAAATTAACACATTCATGTAGCATTTGGCGTTATACACTGATAAGGGTAATGCAGATTTGGTACCTTTTGTTGTTGGAACTGTTCCTTCAATTTTTGAGCTTGTTTTTTCAAGGAACCATTTTCTTGCTGTAGCTTTTCAATCTATAACAAAGCAAATATCCATCATACATTACTTCAAATATGAAACTGAATCAAATATCTAAAACAACTCTGCATAACATTGTTTAACCCAAACATTATTACAGATAAAAAATAAATAAATAAACCCTCCTCTTGATAAAATTCAATTGCAAAGTTAAAAATTATATGGCACAGTTTATTGTAGGGCTAACTGAATTACATTTTGTCTATTTTTATGCAACTTCAGTCATACTTCAAAGGACAGCTAACTTTCATGTGTTTCGCACCTGATTAGTTTTAACCTGAACTTCCTGTTTGAGCTGATCTAACACATCCGAGGCCATCAAAACATCTTCTCCAAGCCGTTCCGCATTTTCATCAAGTTGGCTCTTGTCGGCTCGGGCTGTCTGCAATGCTACCTCAAGAACAATCTTCTCATGCTGAAGGTACTGGATGCTGTCATCTTTGCTATTGTTCTCTGCCTGCAGCTCAGCTAGCTGGGCTTCCAGCTCTTGGTATCGCGCCTCGAGCTGGTTGATTGACTGCTCTTTAGTATGAAGGTTCTCCTGAGTGGTGGTCAGCTGACGCATCAGCTCCAGATGTTCTTTCTGGAGAGACTGCAGCTGTATGTCCTTCTGAGAAAGGTTCAACTTCATCTAATTTCAAGAAACAAAACAAAAAACATGACAACATAGAGGCACAATGGTTAGCAGTTAGCACTGGTCCTTAACAACTGAAAAAACACTGAAACAACTGGAAGAACAGCTAAATAAGCATAGCACATGTACAATTTAGCTACCCGCAAAAGAAATGAAAAATTTTATTGAAAAAGATTAAAATGACAAAAAGAAGAGAAAGAAATCACTACCTGCTCTAGCTCCATTTCCAAGTTACTTGCTGTGTTGGCCAGTTTTATTAAGCGTTCCCGGTCTTCCTCAAACTCTTCTAGTTTGTGTTGCAGGTCATCTTCCACCATAGTTTTAGCATCCTGGATCTGCTTGTAAGCAGCTTCTTGAGTCATCATGTCTGCCTACAACGCAGGTACCAGAAGGTCCATATCATAATAAATAATATATTTAATCAAAGCGAGATCTGAAAGCAAACCATATGTTAAATCGTGCACAACATGACATTTTTGTCATAAATTTACTCTTGATACACAAAGTCCACACACCCCGTTCAAATGCCAGGTTTTTGAATGATGAATTGATTGACAGATTTCTTTATCATTATTTCATTTATACACAGCAGCGCACAATAATAAAAAAAAAATTGTTACATCAACTGTGCTCAAACCACTGCATAAATGAAGTGAGTAACAATAAATGAGACCGCAATGAGGGATAAGTGGTGTAAATGTAAACAATAATAAATAAAAGTATATTCAGTGCAGGAGAAAAACATAAACAGCTGCAATGTTCAAAATATTAGGGCTGCAGTTTAAGATTATTTTAGAAATCGATTAATCTGATAAAAACGTTTTCATTTGCGGCTCTAGTCAAGGTGCTTTTCAAGGTGCCTTTATTGTCAATTCTTCAATATGCATAACACAGAGGGTTGAAATTACGGTACTCAAGGGCCTGCGGTGCTACAAAAGACAACACAAATGATATCAATATAAAAAGCTAAATAAAACTATGGCATACGGTGCAAAACGTATTAATTGACATATACAGTATCAAAAATAATTGAACGAACAGGACAAAAATTTATTATGATTCAGTTACTGGTTTGGTCTGGAGCTTGTCATAAAATTGGTAAAAATGTTGATTAAACAAAGAGATAGTCTGCTTTAGCGAAGGACCACAGAAATCTGAGAATATTTACTGCTAGGAGGCTGAAATTCAGAAGATTTTGACAATGTCTTTACAAGATTTATCGATTTGCAAAATAGTTGTCGATTAATTTCATTATCAATTGTCAATTAATAAATTGTTGCACCTCCACAAAATATGTATATAAATTAAAGAGTAAAACTATTGCAGCCATATCGAAAACATTCCACGAGTCCTTTAAATTTTAAGTTAAACTTTCAACTGGTGGTAGTTGTTTGATGACTCCCATCTAACACGGGTTTGAATGTGATTGGTTAATCCTGAGCCCAGTCGTTTCCCCTGTTATGAGGGTGTGCACAGTTGTGCAACCACATTATCACATTTATTTGTTTACTTCCTGTCCAAAATATATTTGTTTTCTATTTGTACAGGTTAAACGTTGCATTAATGGTGGAAAAAGCTGCAATATGATTTATCGTGGTCTCATTTATTTTAAAACGTTGAAGCATGCCCTTTCCATAGACAGGGGGTAGACTTCTCATATAAAATCATCTCCCCAGGTATGCTCTGTTCTGTTGGTCAACAATGTACCTCAATGCTCTGCAGCTGAACAGCAATACGCTCTTTTTCTTTGATAGAGCGGTGTTGGGTTTCAGTCAGTTGATGAGACAAGGTCACGTTCTCGAGCTTGAGATGTTCGAGAACACCAGTCTGGGTCATTTTTCCAGCCTAGGAAGGATGAAATATCTTATTTGTACCAGAGCTGTTGTTTGATGTACTGTACATCTTGAATTCAAAGAGCATGTCCATTTTACCTGCATGTTAGCCATTTCACTTTGCAGTCTCACTCGGGCTTCCTGAGCCAGGCCTAGCTGCTGCTGGTACCACTGCCTGACTTGCTGGAGTGAGTCAATCTCTGCCTGGGAGGTTTTCAGTCGACTCTGGAGAGTGCTGCGCTCCAGCTGGACTTGTTGTAGCTGGTTCTGAAGACCACCCATTTGCAGTCGCATTTCTTGGACTGCAAAATGGGTGAATGGTATTGTTAGCTACACAAAATATAAATACATTATATTGCCAAAAGTATTTGCTCATATGCCTTGACTCAGACATGAATTTAAGTGACATCCCATTATTAATCATAACTCTTAATATGTGAGTTAAGCCAGGTGAGGGAATACTTTCGACAATATAGTGTATGCATCAATATGAGCAATATTAAGAATAAAAACAATCATGATGGCTTTTAAGAAGACTGAAGTCTCACCTATATCGTCCCTTGAAGTGAGAGTCTTGTGCATTTCCTCCACCTTCCCCATCAGCCTGTTGTATTGGTCTTCAGCCACCTTCAGGTCATTGGACAGTGAAGCAAGACTGGAATTTTTGCTCTCCAAATTTCCCTGGAGCTCCATCATTGCCTTCTCTAGTTGGCTACAACTCTGCTGCAGTGTCCTGACTTCTGTCGTGAGAACACTCTGCTTTTCCTGGCTAAACTGAACCTCTGTCTTCTGAGCCTGCATCTGAGCATTCACGGTGGCAAGCTGGGCCTGGAGCTCCGTCTTCTCCTTTAGAGCCTGGTGGGCATGAGAGGATTGTAGGAATTTACATTGAAAGATACAGTATTTCCAAATTAATGTCTGTCTATAGCAAACAGAGGTAATAAATGCTGAGAAAAAGCATGCAGCTTTGGTGCACAAGTTTGAATATACTTGTACACTAGAGGAAAAAACTATTTGGCTACATGACCTACAGGAATTAAAATTCAAGAAAATAGAGGTCGTCCCTCTGTTTACACCTATGTATGTGACCTGCACTTTTTGGTAAGATTGGAATGTGCCTGTGGCAATTCTTGCTCATTCAATGTTGGACCCAGGAGAGGTCTGTGCAAGTTTTCCACACAAGTCATCCAACCATGTCTTTATGGACCATACTTTATGAATCGTGGCAAAGTCACGCTCGTACAGAAGAAGGCTGTCCCCAATCTGTTGCCAAGAAGTTGAAAACATGCAATTGTTCAAAATATCTTGGGAAGATAAAGAATAAAGATTCAAGAAGAAAAAATGGGTCTCGTCAGACTCCTGAGTGGAGTGTGTCTGGATAGCTTTGTCGACATAGCGCATATACAAATTGCAAGTAACACGTCAAAAACCACCAACGAAATTCGAACTATTTAATTTTTGTGTTCGTTCATGATTTACTTACCTAGAAAATTTGTGGTAGGTGTATATTAGCAATTCAAGCTATGCCATACACATTTGTACAACTGTACTGTACTGTCTATGCACGCGGCTTTCTCATCAAACCGAGGAAACCAAAATATTACACACCACTCTGATTATGATGCAGTACATTTCTAGACCACTGCAGACTATATTCACAATAGTAAACACTGTTAAATTAATATACCGTTGATGGTGTCACTCAAAATTGAGCATTTTCCCCTTTGTTAAGGCAGAATATTTGATACAGCTCTTATATTGGATATCATTATTTTGCAATAATTTTCTGTCTGGTCAGCGTATGTGTATGCTTCATACTAACCTGGTTGGCCTCAGATGACAAAGATTCCAGTTGGCCTTCTAGTCTGATTTTTTCTTTCAGCACCTGCAGCATTTCATCATGGCCCATTACAGAGCTCTCCAAAGAGACACTGAACAACATAAACAGCATCGGTGTTACAATGATTATTCAACAAATGAAAAGTAAACAAACATTTTGTGACTTTTATATAAAAAAAAAAAAAGTACTTCATCACTGCCTGACATCAAAAATACCTGCTGGAGAAGCTGTCTCTGCGGCTGCGTGGTTCTACGCAGCCTTCTTGCTCCAACTCCAGAAGGTGCTGCTCATCACTGGCCGCCTGCAAGACTTCATGCAGAGATGGAAATTGCCCCATGGCCTCCGGAGCAATTTCCCGTCCCTCAACCGTGTAGGTCCCCTGCTGCCTGTCCATGGCAGCAGACAGTATGGTGTTGGTTCCCCTGGTAGACACACTGCTGTAGGATGAGCTATCACTGTCATTGCCATCAGGCCTTGCTCCTGATTCACTGCCATCAATCTCAGGGACACTTTCCTCAACCTGGACCGAAGCACTAGCTTCCCCTTCTCCCTCACAGGTGCCTGAATGTGACATCAAGCTGATCTCGGACACAGTGGATACTGAGCTGATAGTCGACTGGATGGAGCCCATGGTGTTGTCTGCAGTCTTTATTCCACCTCCTCCCTTGCCTCCACCATCATTCTCTGGAGTTCTGTAGTCTGCCAAGGAGTGGATTTTGCTTGTTCGGGTGGATCTGGATTTTTTCTCCTTGGTGGGAGGAATTCCTAAACTCCCCAGTTTAGGACCGCGGGGTACACTGGTCCTCAGGAAGGAATATTCCTTGGTCATGGAGACTGTATTGGCCCTCGGAAGAGCCTCAGGATGCAGCATTAACTCGGGGTCCAGGGTACTGAATGGTCTGTTTTTTGGAGTGCTGCGGTGAGACTAAAACACAAACATTTGGCCCTTATTCTAGTAATATCGCAACTTTGAATTTGCTATGCCTGTTGCACACTGTATGTTATCAGCTAAACAAGTGAAGAGCAAAACCTAAAAAAAAAAAATTCTCTTTTAAACTTTTAATCTATGTAATATCACACATTCAATTTGCCATAATCCAATTATCTGTAATTACTATTTCGGTTGCATATGTTGAGCATGTATTCGAAAAACGAAGACAGTTGCATGAAAGATGTAAAAATGACAGTGATGTTCGTGACAATGTGACATCTAAGGAGGATAACGTGATACATTATTTATTGACGTCAATGGTGATGTACATACGTACATACAGTATGTACAGTGACTATTCACTCACCCTCTCTTTATGCCTTTGCACTCTATACTGTTTCAGTTGCTCTTCCAGGCGCCTGCGAGCCTCCAAACGAATCTTCTCCTCATTTTCCATCTCCAATGAAGGCTTCTGGTTAGCTAAAGAGCAAGGGCATTCATCCAAAAGGAAACAATAACAGCTGTCTTAATTAAGAGTCCTTCAGTGCCAACGTGCAAGCTAGCATTAATACTGTTTTATTGCTCGACATCCATGTGGTGAAAAAGTCAAATAAATAATCCAGAAAAATATGCCATCACAACCCTATTGAGGTTGCACAAAAGTAATTTCCCTGACTCCATCTACCCAGAGGAGAAACACAAGAGGTAAAGAATGTGAGTTTAGTTTTTAAAAACTTTACAAAAAAAAAAGATGCGGCACATAGGAGGCATTCACTCAACAAATGTATGCTTACACAAATCTGTCTCCTGCATAGGCATACTGAGTTTGAGCGACTGCAATGCATCACCCATGTGACCCGATGCCTCAGCAGCAGCCTGAACAGGTTCAATCATCATGGGTGGATAAGAGGTCACACCTGGGGAGGCCTCTTGAGTTTGGGAGTTGACTGGGCAGCTGCTGCTTTGTGGAAGGGTTGCTGGAGACAGGGACCCATTAAGTTGGGAGCTCCCAGCAGCAGCAAAGCCCTCTGACATTTCGTCTCCATTTGGCATCACATCCGAGGTGACGGGACCTGAAATGAATGAGTCCCAAGGAATGTAACAGTGAGTCATAGTTTGTATTGCACACTAGAATGCAAAGTGAATGTGATTCTGTTGGAAAACTGGCTGAGCAACTATGACAACTCTCAGCAGCACAGGCCAATTCATCCACTCATCAGAAAGTCTTAAGGCTATGCTGCACTGCTAATTGTATTCACATCTTGTTCCACCATGCTACTAAAACATCATCATGTGTATTTGGAAACTAGTGTTACATCACGACGACAGGTCATTTTAATCTGCACCAATTGTAAAAAATTTTTGCCTATGTACAGAAGGCAAATCCTAGTCAGTGACTACCCATTAAGAACTGATGGTGTAGGGGAACACATGACTCTCTGCATCATTTGCACAATTTTTGTATCACTACTGGACACCTTACATTGTGTATGACTTTCTGTACTTATGTCCAAAATTTTTATTTTGTTATAGTGCCTTGTTTGTTGTAGTACGACAGTAGCTCCAAAGTTTGTTAGCCCTAAACACACGAGTTGTTTTTTCCAGTTTCAAGGAGGGCATGTTTCTCTCCCTTTGAGTATTGTGCTCAAACAATAGCAGACATTTTGGTTCAGTAATGAGCTCATGGTGTGATATAAAGACAAAAGACAAGGCAGACGAGTCCTACTTCACCAAGAAACCATCAGCACTCACCATTGTGAATCCCCTTGGTTGTGTTTGGATTGCCATCAAGGACTTGTTCCTTCAAATGTCGCTCACGTTCAACCTCTTGGGATTTCAGAGCGCTGTGCTCTTGATCAGCATTGATCTCCATTTGAACGGTGTATTAAATTCGAATGTCCATGGCTTATAGATAATCCTTCTGGGTCCTCATTGGGAAGCAACACAATACTTGGAAGCAGGTGCTTTCAAATATCCAGGAAGTAATACAGTACTGAAAAGATAAATAACTAAGTGTAACAAATGTAAGGATAACATTTTGGGAAAAGCTCCGCGTGACAGGCCAAGCAATTACTCTTTACGAGTGGCAATAATACTACAATACGAGAGTCAAGGGCTAATAAATTGATCCATTAAGTAGATTGTTTTGTCAATTTTTAATTTCCCTAACGGCAAAACTTTTTTTTACTTTTACGTAGAACAAAAACAACAAATGCTTTAAATTAAGTGCAAGTATAAATCATTATTTTTTCTTAGTCATTTCTCACCCAACGGCAAACTAGAAATTTATGCAACGGCATGTTCAATAACAACTAACACACATCCAACTGTCAATTGGAGTTGACGTAATTATAAAATACATAAAACACATGGTCGCATTATCTATCTAATACAAATGACATCTTTGAAGACCTTTTAAAGTTGTCATTGTACTGCTAGAATAGTACAATCGAAATCATCCGAAGTGCACTATCACTAATTAGCAAAGATTATTATTTATTTTTTTTCCTTCCCCACACAGTAGAGCACAGTTATCGACAGAAAACAAACAGATATCTCACATGCATGCGCATTGCATGTAATCTCCTGGAATTGCAATTAACAAATATGCAGTGATTGAGTAATTGACATATTATAATATAGAGTCAATTTAGCTGGTGGTGCTAGCCACAAAGCTAGTTCTATGTTTACGGCGGAGACCTGTCAAGCTAACGTCAAAGTTGCTAACTCGGTCGCTGGACTAGTCAGAGCCCGTGTTTGTTAGATTTTTAAATCATCACATAAATGTTGAATTTACGGTGTTTCGTCAAGCACGATTGAAACGTCCGTGGGCTTATCATAAAATGACAAATCCAATATGTGCATTAAAATCGTAATGAAGGCTCACCAAACCAGCTTCGCCTTTTACTACGTGGCTGTTTGCGTTCCGTCCCTTAATATGTCCGACTGGAAACAGTGAACGCAAACACATGTACCTAACAAATAAGCGACTGTTAACGGTGTATAATATAATTACAAATAAATACATTAGAAGCGGCCGAAATGAGTTTCCTGCGCAGGGTGTCCGGGCTCTCCCTTAGAGATAGGGTGAGAAGCTCGGTCATCCGGGAGGGGCTCAGAGTAGAGCCGCTGCTCCTCCGCATTGAGAGGAACCAGGTGAGGTGGCTCTGGCATCTCTTTAGGACGCCTCGCCAGTGAGGTGTTCCGGGAAATCCCGCCCGCAACAAAACGAAACAAAACAAAACAAAAAAAGTTATTTGTAAGGACGTGAATCACAAAGCATTACACCTGATGTCTAAACAGGCATGCCCATTTACATTTTTGGGGCCAGGTGTTCAAGCCCAAAAAAGGGCACCCAGAATTATTCATACAATTAAGAAAAACAGTAATATGGACATTTAGTTATGCATTTATTTGTGTTAACGGAATCAACACAGTAAATAATACAACTACAGTATTAACAAAGGAGATGAGGGGATGCTACAGTGGATGCAAAGTCAACACGCCCCTGTTCAAATGAATTTTTGGAGATACTGACGGGGCAAAGCGGGAGCATATGTAACATTTCTCCAAGGATTCAAATAAGTACCCATACGTTTTTGAAACACTTAGGGAAATATCAATGACAGTTTTTTTTAAAAAATATTGATGAATGAAGAAAAAATGGACTGCAGCTTTTTAAAAAAGGGAACTTTTTTTCCCCTCCAGGAAAGAGGGCAGTAAATTCCATAAAATGTTCACTCGCACCGTTCTAACGACTGCTACAAGTAGCTACAACTGTATCTCTGACGTTTTGTGTTTCTGTATTTCCAAATATTCCACAATGGCGCCATCTAGCGGGATTTCCTAAAAACAACATCGACGCGGTATTTAAATACAGGTACAAGAAGTGAAGAGGTGAAATATCGAAGGGAAATACTGAAGTTTTTCAATTATTTTTGGACAATATAGAGCATTTTTTCACATTGCCTTGCTAACCACACTACTGTGTAACACAGGTTTGCTTATTTATTTCATAGGGGCACATTATATTGGCTTATTATAGTAGCGGGGGGCGAGTGGGAGGGGGGACGTGGGTCTGGTCTTGTGTTGGGCTTGGCGTCATGAACCGGATGGAACGCGCTCCCGACACTTCAGGTGAATGAGAGCTCTCACGGGAAAAGAGGAGCGGGACACGGTTCACTGCGCGTCGCGTTAAGTAGAAACAATTGGGCAAAAATAAATAAATTAAACAACAACAACAACAACAACAACAAAATGACTTGTCTTTCGTCGCTCGGGGCGCATGTTTTCATGACAGCATATCTCCTCTTCCTGATGGGATGCGTTGCACAGAAAGTAAGTATATGTCTGCTGCAAAACTTGTGGTCAAGTTATATCTCTTTGTCCCCCCGGTTGTGTATATCGGTGTGAATGGCGTTCACGAATGTTCGGTTGCGAAAGTACGCGTAATCATGAGCTTTTTGTGTGTGTCAGTGTGTGTGTGTGTGTGTGTGTGTGGGCGTGCGTGCGCGCGCGCGCGTTTATGTAGTGTCACGCAACGACGTTCTCATTTGAATGTATTTGTGAACAGGTTTTGGGCATCATTTTATGATTGCTCTCTAATTCTTCGCAAAGATGTGTCAGTGTCCATTATGGTTGGAATTTGCATCCCATCTCCCCCACGCGTACTAAATCTTGCATATTCCGTTGCTCGACTCTGTTTTTGTTTTGCACTCTTGCATGTTTTAGCAGGTGAATTCCGTCCACATTTCTGAAATGAGAACTAGAATGGGGGCAGGCTAATTTGTGTTCACTTCTGTTTGAGCCTAATTCCAAAAGCTTTGCCTTTGACTTGCTACAACTCATGATTAAAAAAAAAAAAAAAAAGTCTAGTAAATCTAGTGTGTAAACAGCCAGGGGTTGTCTATGGGTCATATTTGTCACTCAGTCAATTTTCATGTATGTTGGAAGTGTGAGCTTGACTTGGAATGTCTAACCTTCTGTTAGGTTAAGGCAATGGATACACAAGTGCAAATTACAAGCCAATTGCTTGAGCCTTAAATATGGTTTAGTTTTTTTGTTTGTTTGTTTGTTTGTTTTTTTAACGCTATCGCAGTGATATTATTATTTAAAAAAATGTTTTTTTTTAAATGGATTAGCTCAATTTCTTAAAGCTAATTGTAGTCAATTCACTTTTTCCTTTTAGTAGGAACATGACAAATGATATTGTGGGCTGGTTGAGTGTTCTTGGAAAGTAACTTGAATTGGTATCTTAAAAGGATTTCAAATTGTTCAATTTGTTGTTTTTAACTGGATTCTTAGAAAATTCGACCTTTTTAAATTCAAACCTCGGGGAGCGGTAAGGCATGAGTATTGAAAGAAGTGAATACATTTTGTTGGGGATCTGGCTCGAGGTGCTCACCCCGGAATCATTTTCACTCGTTAACATTGCGAGATTTCATTGGTCAGGATATTCCTTGATTTGTCAGCGAATAATGCATAAATCTTATGATGAAATGCAAACATATGGAGGTGTGCTGTGTTTGTATAATGGTGTACTATTTGGTGCTGATCCAAATTCTGTCCTAATTTTTGCTTCATGCGTTGGAGATTCAATGTCTCCATGTTTCCTTGTGTCTACATGCCAAAGGAAAAGCCTTGGCAGAGATCCTCAGCGGGCTTCCCATCTGTCAAGAGTCGTCCTTTCCTCGGATGGAGAATGGTGGCTCAGCAGCAGTTTTAGTTCCTGTATGCATAGGGTGCTCACTATCTTTGCAATTATCTGCCTGAGGGGGCATGCTAAATGTAGGCTTTGTCCTCTGCTCCCCTTTTGTATTAAGTTGATTTTTGGAACAGCATAAACAAGCTCGGGATTTATTCTATCCCCATCGGAAGAAAAAAAAAAAAAAACAGTAGCCACCGCTATTTAATTTCATTTCACTTTAGGGATATGTACAGAGAGGGAATTTTCTTATGCTGCCTCGCAATGGTTTTCAGAATGCCTGATTTCCAATTGAGGGAGAAATTCAACTGTCATTGAACTGAAATGTCGGACCCCAACAAACTTTGTTTTGAATTCTTCCTAATTAACAGAAAGAAGTCTCTCAGAGTTTAACATGAATGGGCCAATAAGAGACCACCTCGCTTGAAAGAAAGATGGTTTCAACATTATTTTCTCATTGCATGATGAAGTGGTCCTGGAAAGGCTATAGGACACTGAGTTGATAGCTTGTGTCATGTACACAATAGCCGGAATTTAGTGGCAGACTCTTTTTTTTTTTTTTTTTTTTTTTCCCCCAGCAAGGTCATTGTGAGTGCATCATATACAGTAAATCTGTTTCGTGAATACGAGTTCAATGTTATATAGTGTTCCTATTGGATTCCTTTTTGCCACAGAGCTCCATTGTTGGAAAAACTACCAAAGACACATCAATGAGCCAAAGCGTTGTACTGGGTGACATGTTCCTTCATTACCATGAACGCACGTTCCCAGTAGCTTGTTCTCACCAAACCCCGCATATTACTGTCCACTGGAGCATGAAATATGTTTTAATCAACTACTGAGATGTACCCCCAAAATTTGACATTATTTAAGCCCCACTTCACAATTAAAAGCGAGAAGTGTGCGATTCCTCCCTCCTAGATTAGCAATACTGTACGTACAGTACATAAGAGAAAGAACAGGAAACAGACAAACGTGTGGAAAGCTTCAGAGACATTTTGTAAACATGCTCAACTGTAAATACAAAGTTTCCAAGCTTTCCTGTGTCCTCTAGGTGGTGGTAGTGTGCATAAACAAATGTGGATTTTGGAGATTTCACAATGAAATCATTTAAATCCTGCATCTGCACCAAATGTACTTGTTTCCTCTTGGGTCTATGCTTCTTTCCTCCATAAGGGTTTGTGGAGACCAGTGAAAGTCTTTAATTAGTTATATTAATAACAAACCCTAAAGATACAGATGGAAACAAAACCTTCTGAGCCTATAAAACGAGTTGTTTTCATTGTGTGTGTATATATATATGTGTGAAAGTTACATTCTTGCTTGATATACTGTATGATACTTCCACTTTGTTTCATTATCTGGTCACACATTTTGGTCAGGCCTGGCTTGTATGCAGGCCATTGTATCACTGGTATTGTTGTGCTGAAATACTCAGGGACATTCTTGAAAGTGACATCTTTGCATTTGCAGACCCGATTCACGTGAAGTAATATTTTGACTGAACGATATAGAAATAAATCAAAACAAATGATTAAAAACACAAGTCACCATTGTGCGAGTTAATCCATGTGTCATAATTTATTCTTTCCATTTTCAATTGGCAATCAAAAATCCCCAAAACAAATGGTTACTGATAATTTTGCAAATTGTTTTTTAACACACACACACACACACACACGCACAAAAAGAACAAATGCCAAAGTTTTCATGTTTTTCTTCAAGAACACAGTCCGATCTTTGGGTAATGGGCGACGACACCTGAAGTGTGTTACTTATGTGCAGTCAACTCCATAATTTTATTTGAGTGGCATAAAATCATGCAATAGTTCACAAAGACAGCTTGTTGAAAATGGAAGCAGGGTATTCAGTGCTTTTTGGGCAATCTTAAAGGCTTCATTGCATCATTTGCAAGCCTGTCGCCGCATATTATACAGAGAATGCATGGTGCGTGATCACCTGTAGCAAACCCATATTTTAAGTAGAACTGCTAATCTTGTCACTTAAGTTATAGCCTCTTCTTCAGTCTGACTATTTGGCTTCCTCCCCTTTCCGACGAAGCTCTACAAAGATGTTCGTTTGTTATTTTTTATTTATTTATTTATTTTTTCTACGAGCTTGTTGGCTTGCTTTTTTTTTTTTTTACGACTGTATCACATGACCTGGACCAGCAGTTTGATTTGCACAGGGACACAAGTGGAAGCACCTGATTTTCAAAATAAAATTGTTCTCAAACTGATGATGAATCAATTTTGTCTGGGCAGAAACAGAACCTGCAATACCACCAGAAACTGTGGGACAGTGTTGTCAAAAGATAAGGGGGACATCCAAAAGCAGTTATATAGGTGTCCGGCGATTTGTCTCATGTCTAATACTGCTGAAAAACCTTACCCATTGACATGATTTGAGGTTTTTAATGGCCCTATAGCAAATACAGTCTGCTATGCAGTCTCTTCGTATTTGGGGAACATTTTTAGTCAGAGCGTACCCTGAATCTGGCAGATTAATTGCTGAACTTTGTAGTTCATTGGACACATTGAAGTATCAGGGAAGTGAGTGTTTACGCCATTTAAAATGCACATTTTGTATGGGAGGGGCATTAATACCGTTACATTCCTGACTGCTCCTTTTCGTCTTCAGCCAGAAGATTAAATGCCGATGATTTCAGTGTTTAGAATTGTCAGTCATACCATCTTAGGTGAGCTTGAAACCAAAGAGGTCAGCATTGTTTGGGGAAGTTATTGGTTTTATGGCTTATTTAACTTATAGCATCCATCCATTTCCTAGCACTTACCGCAAATTCCTCGTGGATCATACGCATCCCCAAAGTTGACCTCAAATTCTGGAAAACCCTTCTACCTATGTATAATGCATTTTTTTTCAATGCATGATTTTGCTTCTACCCATATGATCGAAACTGTATTTGGTTTGTTTTTTTCAAATAATTATTCTGAATTTAAGCACTTTATCCATCCATCCATCCATTTTCTGAGCCGCTTCTCCTCACTAGGGTCGCGGGCGTGCTGGAGCCTGAACTGGTTGCCAGCCAATCGCAGGGCACATAGAAACAAACAACCATTTGCACTCACAGTCACACCTACGGGCAATTTAGAGTTTTCAATTAACCTACCATGCATGTTTTTGGGATGTGGGAGGAAACCGGAGTGCCCGGAGAAAACCCACGCAGGCACGGGGAGAACATGCAAACTCCACACAGGCGGGGCCGGGGATTGAACTACGGTCCTCAGAACTGGGAGGCAGACGCTCTAACCAGTCGTCCGCCGTGCCGCCCCGAACACGTGATTCTTTTTTATTTATTTATTTAATTTACTTAATCGGCGGCACGGTGGCCGACTGGTTAGAGTGACTGGTTTGTTTGTATGTGCCCTGCGATTGGCTGGCAACCAGTTCAGGGTGTACCCCACCTCCTGCCCGATGAGAGCTGGGATAGGCTCCAGCACGCTCACGACCCTAGTGAGGAGAAGCGGCTCAGAAAATGGATGGATGGATGAATTTACTTACTCTTATTTTGAAATTCACAGCCCTAGTTTTATTTAGTAAATTAGAAAATACACAGTTGTGCTCATATGTTTGATTACGCAGGCAGAATTTGTAAGATGGGTTCAATTCTTTAAAGAAAACATGAAGGACCAGGCGAATTTTTTATTGCAGTGGGATTCAAATTAAACGGTCAAGCATTTCAGAAAGGCCTTATCATTAAACAAAACATAAAGAAATGAATGATGGTTGTTGTTCAGTCATCAGTCATATTTAAAAACAAACAAACAAAGAAAAAAAACATTTCACAAATTCTGCCAGGGTATATAAACTTATGAGCACAACTATACATATATGCAGTCATACGTACCTCTCATATTGGAATGAAAGTGTAGGCTGCACTTTTTTTTATAATCACTAGGTGGCGGTGGCATTTTGGAATGAAAGTGTACAGCTTTCTCATAATGACTGGATGGCAGCATACATTTATAAAATAAGAAAGTTTTTTCCATTTGCTGCTATACCCATGGATAATGCGCACTGTTGACAATTTTCCTGGGGAAAAAAATTTGCATTATACACGAGAAATTACGGTAATCTGTTCAGGGTCACGGATGAGTTGGAGCCTATCCCAGCTGACTTTGAGCGAGATGTTGAGTACACTCTAGACTGGTCACTAGTCAGTGACGGCCTACTTGTAGCAAAGAATAGCAAATTTCACATTGTGTGCCATTAATAGACGCTATGTTTTTGTATAAAATGTTTGTAAAAATTTACAATGCACCGAATTTTTGGCACCTGAAGATTATTGGCCGAAAGGGAATTTTTTGTTTTGGATCAAAAGACTTCTGTCACCAAAACAAAACCGCTGAAGCATGATGTTGTTTTGATGCAAGGAAAAGAAGCAGCCAGTGTACGGTCGTGAATATGTTTCTCAACCAGGGTTCCATGGACCCGTAGTGGTCTGCGTTGTAATTGCAAGGGGTCCGTGAAAATAAAATACCTTTTTAAAAAGATCCTATGTCACTAATCATCGCCTCCATGGGAGCGAATAGTATACACTTCTACCAAGTATCGTTATCATGAATGGAGGACAAGGATTCATGAACAGGAGAAGACAAACAAGCCGTGGTAATTGCAAAGCTATCGTGACATCAAGTTGTCAAACGCCAACACAAGTCATTGGGTGATACAGTACACTTGTCGCATAGGTCTGTCTGGAACCAGGTTATATAGAGTTACCAACTTTGAAGAGGAAAATAGCAGGAAAATTAATAATTGTCTGGAAAGAAAATACTGTAATACAAAATAACACGAGACAGCCTCCCGGGACCGGAATCGGAAATTAATTAGTACGTCACCTTTACGCCACTGGAGAAAAATGGCCTATAAGTTTAAAAGTACATTAATATAATGAATATTTATAATATAATCTTTATTTTTCCCACAATGAGGACATTTACGTCTTTGTAGCAGCAATGGTGGATACAAGAAATACAAAATTAGCATGTAAGCGAAGACATTTCGCTGCAAGTGCACCTACCATTACAATGTTGAGGCAATAAATACATTAAAATAATCAATATTGAAGCCATAATTGATCAACGACTAAGATTATAGCTTAATGATTATGTTGTGCAGTTGAACAGTTGCAGATGTAGTTTTTATCCTGTTACATAATATACTGCAAAAACAGTCCTGTGGTAATTTTCTTGACATAATTTAAAAAATAAGGAAATGTAGACAAATTGTTCTGGAAGTAAATTTCTCTAGGTTGGCACCTTTGCATCATATTAATAAAATGCAATTTTACTAATAATTGGCATCGCATTTTCTTGCGGTGTTTTGGTTTTCGGTCTTGGGTTCCTCATTTCCAGTTTCGGCCAAGAATTTTCATTACGATCACTAGTAAAAATATGGACGAGATAAGCTGTAGAAACAACACTGTCTTTATATATCCTCCACCATTAGGAGCAAAAAAGGCAGAATACTGAGATATATGAAACATATAAACTTAAACAAAGCCCTTAGACTCTGTTTAAAAACTCTCGTTTATTCCATAGTACTGTTCTTTAAAATTATGTCACAAAAAAAAAAAATACCCCCCAAAATAGACTTGGGAGTAATTTTAGACCTGTTGTCTGATGACATATTTGATTTTTAGCCAGATTTTGGGCTCCCCACATTTGGAGGAAATTAAAAAAACAACAACGCCGTCTTGCTTGAGTTTCCAAGCAGTTTTTTTTCAAGTTGGTATTATACCTTTAGGCATTACATGATCGGGATTTTTGGGGCCGATCACCAATTAGCAGAGTTTAAAGGTCCGTATTTTCCATAGAGTGACTCTCTAACTTGGACTTAGTATAAAAGTGTCAGTTTAATTAAAAAAACCCCAAAAAAAACACCTTGGTTTTGTCATGATTGTCCAGAAAAGGCCCTTCTTCCAGCTACTTCTGTTTGACCCAGTTTTGTATCGCTTTGTCCATATTTGGCCAAGACCGCACGCTTTCCTCCGTTTGGTTGCCTCCATGCAGAAGAACCACTTGTGAGAGCACACGTCTTTATGTGGACAGCATCAAGTGGCATTTGGAAACTCAAACAAGATGGTGTTGCTTTCTTTCTTTTTCTTTTTTTTTTCCTGAAAAGTTGTCATTTTGGAGGTGGGGGGATTCTGCCTGACAGCGATGATATATAAAATATGCGCAAATACTGCCACTTTATAGTATAGTACGTTGGACCCCTGACATTTGCAGGGGATAGGGAACGGGCCGAACCGCGAATAGCGGAAATCTGCGGGAAATTGATGCCCATTGTATTTGTAATTCTTTAATAAGCAGCGATAAACTGCCAGTAAGTGTTTTTGGGATTGCCCCCCACTCCCAGAAAAATATCTGTCCATTCCTTTGTCCACACTGGTTATGCAGAGGATTTGGTCTGCAGTTCCATCGCTGACATCACACCAATACACAGGGGCGTATCGATTTTGGCGATGAAAAAGGGGAATTCTCATGGCAATTAGTTATTTACCGATTGCTCCAAAATGGATTGATATAATTGGGAAAAAATATACTGTATAAAGAGCACTTGTGAGTGAACTATCGTCCATCTGGACACTATAGGTCCTTTAATGGCAGTGTACGAGATCAGTTTGGCCCTACAGGGTAGACATTTTCAGCGGAAATGTCGTTGGAAGAGATAGACTCGGTCGTATACAGAGAGATCTGGAAACAATTTCTCAAAACTGCTTGTAACCACTGTGTGGATGATAACTACTCTCTGCAGGGTTTTTTACTGGCTCGTTTTAACAGGCTCCACAGCAGTGGAAGCTCCTTCTAGAGGAAATATGTTAATAGGTTTACACCCTAAACATGGAGGAGAGAGCCTGCATCTGCCTGTACTCTCACACACTCACTCACATATGTGTGCAAGGACCACGGCAGTAATCATTTCCAGCGGCCCACTCAAAGGCTCGGAGGAAACATCCAATGTGGGCAAAATGGCCCTGTAAATAAAATGTTGGTCAAACATGACTGCACTGAAAGAAGCCTTTCATACATCTCTCGTAATACCCACGGTGATGAAAAAATACTGAGTCAGCATCCAAGTGGACAACAAGGGCGACCCTGGAAATGCCAGGGCTTAATCTGGTTGTTTGTATACTCAAGAGTTTGACGTGCATTCACTGACAGGAGCCCATCGGGGTGTCATTGACATTGCAGGCGAGGTGTGCTTGTTTAAAAGCAGCTTCGTGTATCAGTGCTTACCACAGCTGTGAGAAATGATGTCTTTTCTGCCATCGCTGATAGCAGCACGTTGGAGGGAGATTCAGTAAATATTGACATGCAGCTTTTTTACCCTCACCTCTCCAAATCCCTGGAACCACAGTTCTTAGATTCTGATTTAGGTTCAAGGAATCACTTCAATATATATGATAGTCATCTTGTAGTTATTGCCGGACAGCTTTATTGTTTTATTTTTTTTCAACAAACCATGAGAAAAATACATGTGGACTGAAAAGATATAGTAGACAACTGCAATAATAGCAGAAAAATATGGATAGTGGTTCTTGAGATACGAAATTGACAGTAGAGCACGGTTAAAAATAGCTTTTTGAGTATGTTTAGATTATTCGTTTAAAATTCACTGAACCGATTCGTTTTTAGTGTTACTATTACAGGGCAAAAGTTTTTTTTTTTGCTGTCAAATGAAAGCATTTATTTCCTAATTCTGTGAGTTTTGTGCTCATATTGTTAAAACACAAATGACTTAAATTTTAGAGGGGGTGCGGGGTGTTTAAAAAAACAAAACAAAAAAAAAAAACAACAAATATCAAAATATAAAGTTAGGTAAGGGTAGAAATGACTAGTGTGCTCTGTTGTCTTCAGCATCACTGAAGATATTATGCGATTGAAGTTGGGAGTGGGTGGGTGCTGCTGAAGCGCTAGCATGTGGAGCTGTGTCACTTTTCTCCCCCAGTAAACAGGCCTGGTGAGGGGTTCCTGCCCCCTTTTGAGAGGCCCGCCAGCCTGTTTATGAGCCAGATGAGTGTGTGTGGTTCAGCAGAAGCCAGCTCATGTTGCAAAGTTTTCACAGTGGTGTCGTCAGCCTGGGTGGTTTAAAAAAAAAAAAAAAATCCCTTTTGCAGCCAAACACTTTGACTGTCAGATTGCAGACATGTGGCTTAATCCTATTAAGACAGAGGTCCCATATAGTTTTTTTTGTCCTCAGAATTAAAACAATGTTGTAATACCATCTTGACGTTGAATGCAAATAGTCATTTTAAAAAAAAAAAATTCATTTTCCAAATCCATACACTCAGCCTCATCATTGATCACCTTTGTTTCTCTTCCTTTTAAGATTGCAAAATGAAAATGTAAAAACAATACCATTTGTCAATCCCCCCCCAATATAACAGCAACTATTTTGATGTTTTACTGAACAAGTCAAGTCATTTCAGATAATTGTTTTCAGTTGATCTACTCCTTTCCAGGGCAGCCCATCAGTGGCAGCACTGGGGCGCAATGACACTGTCGTTATTGATGTAAAGTTTCAGCTTGCCTTCGACTGATGAGCATCACTTCATTAAAATATTATCGCTCACCAAAATGGCACTGCAGCCCATTGTTGCGCCATGAGAAAAGGCATCTTTGAATAATTTGCGGCCGGCCAGTGGAGCGGACTGTGATGTAACAGAACTAAGATGTTTGGCATTATAAGAATGTCCCATTTCCATTGGACACTGTGGCACTCTGGGGCCCCTTCATGTGTAGTCTACCATGCACATCCCAGTGCAGGGGACCTCCCAGCTCCTCTATCATAGTGGGAAATAGAATACATTCTCTTCACTTTAATACTTGTTTTCAAAATGTTACCCTCTTTTAAAACTGTAATTTAATAAACAGCATATGCTCGAAATGAGAACTAATAGATAATTCCATGGAATAAATAACCGCAGATTGTGCAGTGCTGCTTTAAAATGGTACCACTATACTCCTCTTTTCTGGTATATTGTGAATTGGTCCACCTCATTGCGCAACCTTGCTGCAAAGATTGCGAGCCCCAAATCGGCTTACAGTTCAATGCAGATGGCTTTTTTGGCATGACTGCATACATTGTTACCGATGAAATAACAATGGAAAGTCTAAATCAAAGTAAGTGTAACCTGAGATTTAAAAATACATGGACAATTGTTTGCTCAGAGTATTAATTTCACAAATAGGACAACGTGGCAAGGAGAGAAATAACTTGCAGTACATTGTCGTGTATGTCCAAATGTGATTTTTGCTGAAATTAGATCTTTAATTAAATATTGTTTACAGTTTACCCAATTGTCCCTGTCTAGAATATTTTGACATGAAGTTTTTGTGACTTCATGTGTCTTAAATCTGAGCGGCTAAGAGTTGTAGTAACCCAAGTGGATGACTGTTCACCTAATAAACCAAATGTCCCCTTCTTTGTGGGTTAAACTCAGCCTGAGCTCTATTTTCCGGCTACTCACTCCAGTGCTAGTGAGTGGGCAGTACAATTGCAGCATGTCATGCTCTAATGCAATTGCCTCCTAATGTCATTTACAAAGGTTATTGACTGAGAAAACCTTCAATTGGTGGAAGAAGCTGATATTATTGATACATTTTGTGTATGGTTATAAAACGCTTTTCACATAGAGATTGTTTGCACTTGTTCGTCTAAATTTGTTTTTTTAGTTTGCCTTTGTATACAACATTACAATAGATTAAATTGAACAATCAAGGTGATTACAGTTTTCACTTAATCGCAAAAATATCTCGTTTATCATTCAGCAATGACATTTTATGCAGAGTACCTCCATTTTGGAGGGGAAACATTTGGGCATATGTAGGAACATAACCTTTAGTTGCTTACGCACTATGTTTAGGATCATATTTTATTTGCACTGTGAAGTGCCCTATCACTCTTGTAGCATTTGGCTGAATGTGAGACGAGAGTATAACCCTACACAACTCGCAATTCATCTTGTTCCCTCTCTCAGCTTCATGTCACCTCGTCAATAAAAAAAAAAAAAAGTCAGTGAGCCCATTCCATTTGCAGACATTTCATAACACTGCCTCAAATATTTTCAGGCTGTAGTATGCTTTTGGGTCATCAACTGTTTATTATCATACTTTTCTTTTCCCATCATTCTGATACAATGTGTCCTTGGGTTTATTTGTCCAGTGAATATGATGCTTTTGTAGCTAAATCTAATCAGCGTTAATGTATCTGTTATTGAATGTTACCAGTGGTTTGCACCTCGTTGTAGTTGGGATGTTGTCTAAACCATAAATAAACAGAATACAATGATTTGTAAAAATCCTTTTCAACCTATATTCAATTGAATACACAACAAAGACAAGCTATTTAAAGCTATAATCTGTGATTTTCGACACCCCCTACTGCTGGAATTCAGCATAACAAAAAAGCGTCCATTGCTTCGATATAATGTCATAGTCACACTGTCCCCCGTCTGCAGTCTATAATAGAACTGGTGAAACCCACAAGGATTTTTTTTCTGATACAGTTTGTCATTCAGTAGCATAGAAAGTGTGTGTGTTTTTTTTAAATTTTTTTTAAGAAAAACATTAACATTTGGTTAATAGTGAAAAACAAAATGAGAAACTGCTCTTAAGTATAATGCAGTGTAGCTGTACACCACTGAAAACTCAAACAGCAATTCAAAAGATATTTGTGAAATTATACCCCTCTGACAGTATCAAGTATATGTGGTCTTTACCTTAGTAGGAGCTAATTTTCTTTAATATATATTTTATTACATCTCATTAGCTGTGGATGATCTGTGTCAATTGTTTTAGTAAAGCTAATCTGAACCCATCAAGTGGCTATGTATGGAGTCGACAAAATCCGTACCGCTTTATTTTCTAACTTCGAAGAACAACTCAAATCAGAGGTGGCATTTTTATTTTCCTTGTATTTCCCAAACATCAGAGGTACCATAGAAGTCAACACTCAGAAGACTAAGTCAAAACACATCTTATTTGTCTTTGGGGAAAAAAAACATTTACAACTTAACATGAAGCCGTTGCTTTACTGCAGTTGTCTGCTCAGCTGTGTTTCTCTACTCTGTCTCAGTGGAGCAAACAATTAGCATTCTCTGTGGGCAAACTAATACCTGTATTACTCATTGATCACATTGCTAGGGCAAGCAATTAATCCATTTAATCGATATATTTGTTTTTTTGTTTTTAAATCGAAAAAATTATTTTTTTCTCTCCAAAGCAGCTTCCGTAGCCGGCTAATGCACAGTGTTTATACTGAAGACATGGCGGCAAACAGATAGGAGGTAGTTCACTAATGCGGCACCGTTTTGTCAATGTGCAACAAACAGTCCGCTGCAAAGTATGTTTAAAGACTGTTGAAATCAAGACGCGTGGCACGGAAACCGACAACATGAGCTGAATTATTACACATTCTTTCATGTATAACAAAGGAGTCCAGTGGAAGGCAATAACTGAATCGATGGTGTTGAACATTGTTTAATAGATGGTGCCCATTTACAGGATACGCTGCATTTATCCACACAATGATCCACTTCAGTGTTGGTAGCAGCTGTTGTGCTAAACTATATATATATATATATATATATATATATATATATATATATATATATATATACATATATACATAGATACATACATACAGGGGGTACGGAAAGTATTCAGACCCTCTTAAATGGAAATTTTAAGAAGGTCTGAATATTCTTTGTTATATTGCAGCCATTGGCTAAAATAATTTAACTTATTTTTTTCCCCTCATTAATGTACACACAGCACCGCATATTGACAGAAAAAAACGGAATTGTTGACATTTTTGCAGATTTATTAAAAAGAAAAAACTGACATATCACACAGCCATAAGTATTCAGACCCTTTGCTCAGTATTTAGTAGAAGCACCCTTTTGAGCTAATACAGCCATGAGTCTTTGTGGGAATGATCTTTTTCACACCTGGCTTTGGGCGTCCTCTGCCATTCCTCTTTGCAGATCCTCTCCATTTACAGTTCTCTCCAGAGAAGCTCAATTGGGTTTAAGTCAGGGCTCTGGCTGGGCCATTCAAGAACAGTCACGGAGTTGTTCTGAAGCCACTCCTTCATTATTTTAGCTGTGTGCTTAGGGTCATTGTCTTGTTGGAAGGTGAACCTTTGGCCCAGTCTGAGGTCCTGAGCACTCTGGAGAAGGTTTTCGTCCAGGATATCCCTGTACTTGGCCGCATTCATCTTTCCTGCGATTGTAACCAGTCTACCTGTACCTGGAGCTGAAAAACACCCCCACAGCAGGATGCTGCCAGCACCATGCTTCAACGTTGGGACTGAATTGAATAGGTGATGAGCAGTGCCTGGTTTTCTCCACACATACCGCTTAGAATTAAGGCCAACAAGTTCTATCTTGACGTCATCAGACCAGATAATCTTATTTCTCACCATCTTGGAGTCCTTCAGGTGTTTTTTTTTAGCAAACTCCATGCGGGCTTTCATGCTTCTTGCACTGAGGTGGTGGAGGACTGCAGTGATGGTTGACTTTCTAGAACTTTCTCCCATCTCTCGACTGCATCTCTGGAGCTCAGCCACAGCGATCTTCGGGTTCTTCTTTAACTCTCTCACCAAGGCTCTTCTCCCCCAATTGTTCAGTTTGGCCAGACGGCCAGCTCGAGGAAGGCTTCTGATCGTCCCAAATGTCCTCCGCTTTACAACGTAGATTAAAAAAAAAAATAGAAATACATTACCTCTCTATTCATATGTGCCCGATTAGAGATGATTTTCAGTGTAGGAGTGGTATTTTAACATGTAATGGGCCATGCTTCAAGCCTCATGTTGTACACAGGCTTTCTTAAAACTGAAACCGACCTGAAATATACCTCGAGTGCAATGTACTGTATGCAGGAGGTTAATTTTGTCTGGAAGCAGCTACTTATATTCATGTTACTGTATGTTAAATTGTAGGTAACAGTTTTGCACATTACATATCAATCCCAAAAGCAATTTATTGATGAATATTTAAAATGTTTTAACCTATACATTCCGGGCTGTTTGTTGAATCCATATGCAAGTAGTCACCCATTGCGGTCACTCCAGTCAAGTACATGAGTAATTTTCTCACCTTTCTGACATACTGTAGTAAAGCATTTCATTGACACTGAATCAGTGTATTTGACCACCTGAATTGAACTAGACATGAGATTCTCATGTATTTCTTAACACAAATTATGTTCTCAAATAAGTCTATTATGCCTTTAACCCAGTCTAAGTCACAATTGTTGTTTGTTACCTGTCTGGTATTGGGGTTTGCCATTCTGGGTCATTCCCACGGACTAAAAGTGAGGCTACCACAAGAACTCATAAACGCATGGTCTCCTACAAAGGTTTGATGTTTTGTTCCTTAGCCCAGCCACACATCTGCCTCTGCTTAGGCCCGTGGTCCCCCCTCCATCCCCAACCACCTGTAAAGAATTACAGCCAGCATGTTCGATAAAAAAATACCCTCCCTCAGGTCACCCAAGCAACCCACACGGGCAAAACACAGGCTTTGATAGAAACACAGAGCAGCAGAGTTGAATAGTTCAGTTCCAAGCTGCTTTATATTAGGAAACTATTAGACTGACTTTAATCAAGTCTATTATTTGACTGGTTGTTCGTACCGTCAACATTGAGAACTTAATAACACTGTGGCCAATATTGCAACCACAAGACTCATCTTTAGGAGGGTAACATAGCAAACATGATGGAGAAAAATGTAAATACAAACTGAGATAGATGAGGTTTAATTAAGACCTCTGTTTTTGTACCTTAATAATAAAAGATCCAAGACCATAAGAAGTGATTTGAGAATTACATGTTACTTTGATTGATATTTGTGTATGCTCCATTAATGAAGAGAAGAGAAAATAGCTTGCAATATTCTCTCTGCCTTAAAGTAAAGACAAAACAGAAGTTATTGTACAGGTGTTGTGGTACTTTTAACCACAACACCTGGAGATCATCTTTTAATTTTATATGACCTTCAAAACAATCATGACATTGATCAGAAAATGTATTTGACCCACCACAATAAATAAAGGTAAGGGAGGGACATTTTTCAAATGCATATCATTCCAAAAAAGCGGACACTTCCTCATTTAAAACTCGACAAACATCATTATCATAAATAAGATTATGTGAGATTAGATAGGTGCTACCATAAAATGAGCATTGAAATTTTTCTACTCTACTATTTTCTGCATAAAATACTGTAAGTCAAAATGAGTCTCTGACATGGTTTAAGTTTGGCATCTATGCGGTTTGTCAATTGAATGCAAAAGGCAATAAATGGCATAAGGCTTGCAAAACGGTTGTGTTTGAAATCGCCGACGTTGGGATGTAGTCTCGTCACTTAATATTCAAGTCCCTGCCCACTTCGTGCTTGGTACCCACTCACTGAACCCAGCTCAACGGCAACGCGGGATTTCCGGGTTTTAAGCGAGCAAGTCTCAACCGTTGCCAAGTCATAAAAATAGTCTGTAAAGTATACATATGTTGTGTTTTACAACAATACTTTACTATATTCAGAATTTATGATAGAGCAGTGGATGTAATAGTGAAGCTTGCAATCATTGTCGCCAGTGATGTTGGGGAAGATGAGCGATCCACTCAGAGCAAAGCTTATTTAAATGTCGCACATTAATGAGGATGCCGGCCATTTCAACTGAATAGAATAGCTTGAAAAAGGACATTCTGGGCATTTACAATTCAAATTAATTCAAATTACCTTGCAGACCCCCCCCTGTCTGCTTGGGACTTAATCTTGGGACTTAATCTAAAGGTTTAACTGCTTTGCCTTTACAATGTTAGCCACATAGCTTGTTGCTTAATATACATTTAGGCATCTCTGAACTAGCCTGCATTAGGGAAGTGTTTTGACTCTCATAATTTCTTTTGCAGGTATACTTTGACTGTGGTGCCAAGGTGGATGTGGTGGATGCACAAGGACTGATACTCTCTCCTGGCTTCCCTTACAACTATTCTTCTGGGACCCACTGTGTTTGGCAGTTCTTTGTGCCGGTAGATTATCAGCTTATCCTTGAGATATTTGACTTTGACGTGTTTGAAAGCCATGACTCTTCTGCACAGTACTCAGCCATTTCGAATTATGAGGATAATGATGATGGAGAAGATGAGGTGACTTATGCCAGGTTATCATTGGATGAGCCTTCAACAGCAGATATTGATCAGATCGATCAGAGTGTTGTCCCAAAGATCCAGCAATCTTCCCAAGACAGTGAGCTGGAGAAGGTGATGGTCCATGAACAGTCCACAAAAACTGAGATAGCAAAAGTCTCAAACTCTGCCAAAAGATCTATAGATCATTCCTCTGGCCTTTCATTGCCGCCGACTGCTTCTCTTCTGCTTCCTGTAACCGTGTTGAATACAGATAAGGCTATCAACACGGCCTCCGCTTCCCGTCTTAGGGCGCACCCTAGTTCCATCCCAAGCATGTCTAGTGTGACCCCAGTTGCCTTCCCACAATCCACTGACACTACTCCCGTGAGCCCTGAAACCCAGCAATCAGGGTTTGACGCCTGCCCTCATGACGTCCTCTATATCTCAGATCTCATCACCTTTTCCTCAAGGTTCTGCGGGTCAAACCGACCTCCTAGCAGCCAGTTGGTTTTTGGCTCTAGTCAGGAGATGGTGGAGGTCATCATGGAGCTCATCACTACCACTCATTGGGGTCGTGGCTTTGCCCTCCTCTTCCACTACAACAATTTGACCAAGCCGGACGGTGAACGGAGAAGCCTTGTTTCCACATCTGCCAAGGTAGACTCTCTACTGGCTGCTGTGAGTGGCGCTGCCTTCTTCGCTTTGATACTTACCAGTGTCCTCTGCGTCATATTCAGGTAACATCTGAAAACCTACCTTCTGTAGAGAATCACATCTTAAACACATGATTCTTATATCCGTTAAACACCGCTGACTTTTTTGTCCAGTGAGGCCTCTTTGTCATATTTGATACTCTCACTTACAATGGAGACATATTACACACCTCGCCTCTCACTTACACCTCGCATTCACAAAGATCTTCAAAAATTCCCAAAGACTGCTCACTGTAATTTGCATACCATGCTCATTCATACCACACACACTGGTTTGTCCTCCCGCTAATGTAAGACTCTACTGTGTGTATATTTGGAATGGCACACACTAATTGTAAACTTTGATAGAGACCTGTAATCAAGCTCATTTTCTTGAGTGACATACACACAAAAGCCACCCTGTGCACTGCCTGCCCTTCATGACATGATGAATTTGTGGTACTTTCATGTGCACATCCTCTGTTTTACAAGAGATGCAATTTTCATACTTGGCACAGAGATGATACCACCGTTTTTTTCTAGACTGTGGCCAAAACTACAAGTTTTAACCTTTCTTCTATAAATACATGCTAATGGTCAGGACAGCTTACAGGACAAAAGATGAGGACACTGACAAAGATGTTGATACACTAAATTGCTTTATACTCTCTGCAAGGAAACACTCATGATACCACAATATTGTTTACAGAAATATAAAAGTGATTCTGGGGATTACCAGTGCTTTTTATTTATGGAAGCTGGGGTATATGCCATTTGATGGTGGTCTAATAAGTTTCTTAAGCACTGTATGTAACTTAAGAAAGAAAACCTGTAAAAAAAATCTTGCACATTAAGCATAAAAACAGGATATGACAAATTGTTAAAAATTCAGATCTATCAAAGCAATTAAGTGTACAACTACACATACTTGGATAATGTTGGATGGCTTTACCGTGCCAGATAACAAACCGATATGCACGTTATCATAATATACCGTGCCGAACAATCAACCGTAGCTGCATTTGGTACAATAGAAAAAAACATTATGAATGGAGGTAAATTAGCTAAAATGCTTTAACTTTTTAGGGTTGTAGCAGCACTAGTTAGACCAGTCTGGTAGCGTTATAAATAAATGGATATTTGCAGTTTCTAGCTTTATTTCCTTGTAGAATATTCTCTTTGAACTTGTCGCAGGTTTTTCTTCCATGATTGAAAATAAGCTGGTCTAACGGTAAATCGTCACTCTAGCTTATATGGAGGCACCAATTTGTTATGTTGACTCAGCTGGAAGCCCCAGTTCGTGATGTGGTGACCTTTGACGATTAGTACGGTTTGGCAGCAACTGTGCGGCTCCCTTGATGTGAAGCATTCTCACCGTAGTCAGCGGGGCATTCGAGGTACAGCACCTGGCCTCAATTCCTGCACACAAAACACAGACTGCGTGAAAGTGAATGGGTGGGGAAGTGGGTTGTAAAAAGCACAACAAGGAGAAGGAAAACTCAATGTGTGCATTGAGTTCGGTGCCAGTAGCATTGTCATACAGTCAAGGGGTATAATTTACTAGCTTGTCCATCGCAGGAGACAATAAACACAAACTATGGGAGTTTAGTGGTTTGTAATACTACCTGTGCGAAAATGATGGTTGTTTCGCCCTCCTGAACCAGAGCCAGGCAGGTATAGGGTCACGTCTGCATTTTGAAAACAATTTATACTGCATGTGTTCTTTGCACTGGTATCTTCCTGATTTAGTAAAATCCCAAATAGCGGGTATTTAAAAGATTGTTTTGTGCTTTAGGCAGCTCTGATGGTTTTCACCATGGAACATTAGAGAGAGTAACAAGTAAGTGCAAAATGAAGTTTGAAGTGATGGAATTGGAAGTGTTAGTGGAAGAGGCAAAAACAAAAAACAAAACAACAAAAAAGCTATAACTGAGTTACATAAAATATATTTATTGTGGCGATCATTTGGGGGAAACTAGCAACTGCATAAAAGCAGTTGGGTGTTTGTGCCCATCCTTCCTAGTCATTGTCTTTGTCATTATTGATAACTGTGAGAAATCATTAACATGATCAGTGTCTTCAGATAAATATCTTTAAAAAAAATTACATTTAACTTGAGTGAATTTGTTATTTCAGAAGTGTGTATCAAACTGGTAGCCCTTGGCGTTAATCAGTACCAGAGAAGTAGCTCTCTGCTTCATAAAGGTTGGTGACCCTTGCCTTAGATCATTCAGAAGTTCCAGAATGGCATTACGGAATAGACGATGTGTTGCAATAATTTCTGTTGGGATTTCAAAAATGTACACGAGCGGAAAAAAGATCTTGCTGCTGTGTCTCACCATTTTTTTGTGCTGGTTTGCACCTGCATTTCAGGCGCGACAAAATCAGCCGGTGCAATTCGTCTCAGGTTTGATAAATCACATTGTGTGGGCTACATTTAGCAGTATGCATTTAGTCCTCCCACAACACGCAGAATGAATCAGTTTTTGGGGTGTGCGCAGTCAAGTTTACGCCCGTCTTTGCATGTGCAAACCTTGTGTAAATCAGGCCCTTAGTGTTTAATCTGTCAGGTAACACCTCAGGTTTAAACTGTTTATGACTAGGAAATTGAAAGCACATGTTCAATAAAATGAAACTGCAATTAACAACCTAAGTTATTTGAAAGCCAGGAAATGCATGATCATGAAATTTAAGACCGTCAGCAGCCTCAGTGGCAGCCTTTTCCCCTTGTGGTGTTCCTTGTTATTTTAAATGACTTCCCACAAATCAGTACAACATATAACTTGCATGATGAGAAAGGTGAGGTCTTGAATGTTGGAAACCAGCGCTGAGATGAACTCCCAAGGTCCCCTCTGGTAAGAAAACAGCCCAAGGTGGGAGAGAGTCGCAGCAGGCGTTCCTCTCAGTTGGCCGGTGGTTGGTAATGGGCTCATTCAGCTGTAAGAGAAATTTTTAATAAGTGGGTACTTGTTCAAATATTTCAGCATGCTTCATTGGCTCATTTGAAGTTAAGAAAGGAATGGAAACAACTGAAAGTTGGTGAATAGATGAGCAGTTATGTTGACAATGTTATTGAAAAGACCACAATAGGATTGTAGCTGCCATAGTTGTCATCTAGTGTAAGTGTAATTAGAAGTTAGACATGTAACAGTTATTAATAGTATAACTTAAAAATTATTTGTGATATAGTGCACATCATTACCATTTTCCTCACTGATGCCCTTGTGAATGAGTATGCACACAAAAAGACAAAGAAAATGCAAAGTTGACATTTGAAAATGAATGAAAATGCTTTTACTTTCAGACCCAAACTGTGTCGAAAGAGAGAGAGCCCCTGTGCATCCACCAGCACTGAGGTACAAACACAACTGCATCTGCACTCTTTTCCGTTGTTTCCTCCAAGGTCTGTCAAACTCGACCACAACGATACCAAAGATGTCTGACAGAAAACTACGTGGGGTCATGCAAAACGTTGCCACATTTTTTTTTTAGACTTTAAAGGTCCCATACCATTTTGTTGTGTTTGTTAGAATGTTTAATGTCCTTTTATTGGGTTTGCAAGATAATTTGGGTTGGGGGGGAAAAGAAGACCGGGATGCCCCTTTTCAAGCTATTCTGCTTGGTCTTTTCACGTGGCCATCAGGACGGATTTCTTTTTAATATTTGAAATATAAATAAGATTTGCTCTGATTGGATCATTGATCTTCTCAATTTAAATAATGGAAAACAGCTTGGCTCTGATTGGCCGTCGCCAATATCTTCACACACACGCATATATATCACAATCGCACCGAGGAGGGGACTTTGGTTGAAAATAAAAGGAGGATATTTTGAGAGGCTGGTCCTGACTCCTGTGCTCACATTCATTCCTTCGCTTGCGCACATTTTGGCGACAATGACAATAACAAGCTTAGCTGTTTCATCTACTTACCTTATAAATCATAAGTATAGTTAAGTATTGTTGTAAACCAAATCACATGTATCGCTGGCGCAATTATGCTGCTTGAATAAAATTGTACTTGAATTTAATTTGACATGAGCAATTGTGCCACCCGGTGGCCAATTTTTTTGTGTTCAGGCCATAACCATCTCACCATCTCAGTTGGCCAGATTTTTTGAGCGGGGCTAAATATTAGGCCCACGACAACAGTTGCCTGGGGTATATACTTTCTGGCATTAGGCCCTCACCCGCTACATACTGTAAGTAACGAGTGAACCGGCAGTGGATTGGCGTTGGCTCCATCCGATACCCAAAAGCCTTTCTCCATGCGCTGCGCGTAGATCCACACAACAGAGACACTTAAGGGAAAGTTAACCGTTTATTACGTTCACTAGCCCACGAGCTAACGAGCTAAGGAGCTTGCTCGATCCCGACAGAGTCGTTTAATACGTCAACGCCTCACTCTGAGAGGTGTGTATGGTTCGCCCTACATAACAGACACACGGGAAAGTTAACTGTTTATTAACCAATTTACAAGACATTTTTTTGGCCTCTTTGGTCCAACTTTAAGAAATGCACCATTACAACTGCTGCTGTCAGATTTTGGGTTTAAAATGCTTGACTTGTGTTGTGTCGTGCTGTAGGTGCCAGTGGGAGTTCAGAACACTAGGGTGGAGGTAAGTGAGCTGCAACCGATGGCTGAGAGTCAGACCAACCAGGAGATGGTCAGGAATCAGGAAAACAACAAGGACAGTCCACCACGCACAGGTGACAAGACCTTGACCATGAATAACATAACGTATCTGATTTAAAAAAAAAAAAAAAAGTTAATTCTGCCTTTAAAATTGATGATCTGATATGGCAGTATCACGGGCACATTTAAATTGATCACACTTTAAGGAATCAAACTCATATTTTCACTTGGCTTTGTGTTCAGTGTTGCATTTCCGCTAATTTGTTTATCTTCTACAGCATGGGGACCAAGTGGTTAGCACATCTGCCTTTCTGATCTGATGTACAGAGTTCGAATTTTGACGACTGCCTTCCTGTGTGGTTTTGCTTGAGTGGATTTTCTGCCGGTACTCCGGCTTCTTTCCACATTCCCAAAACATGCATGTTAGGTTAATGGAGAGACTCTAAATGAGGGGTCGGGAGCCTTTTGGGCTCAGAGAGCCATGAGAGCCACATACAAGTCAATGTAGTATGCAAAGGAAACTTATGGATGGGTCTATTTTCATGTTCACGAAGAAGCGCTACAAATCCTCTGTATTTCCCCCACCATACACCATCAGCACAAACCAAAATAAGATTTCCTGTCGCTACATCAATTTTATCAGCAAACTCGATGAAAGACTTGAATAAATCCTCCCCTCTTTCTGACCCTTTCATTTGCAAGACTTTCCTCACGCAGTGTGTGACTCGGGTAGGCTACCGCATTATCGAATAAAAATAGACTCAGACCCTCCTGTCCCCGGAAGGACAGATGGCTTTAGCTCAGCCACCCGCCTTGTGGTAGAAAATGGATGGATGGATTAAAATGCATTTTTAATTTAAAGTTACTTTTAATGCAGTGATTTTTGAAACATTCTTAAAATGCCAGCGGAATTATTCATTTGTGTTAGGAAATGTCAGTTAAGCTTTATCTGCGAACCAGATGCAGTCCTCAAAAGAGCCACACGTGGCTCGCGAGCCAT